>NC_057812.1:184926969-185226969 GCF_018294505.1 Triticum aestivum
TATACACCATCTATAGGTCTCTCTCGCACACTATGTATGATACTCTAGCTAGTCCAAGCTAGATATCTTGGGTGCACTCATCGGAGCTCTTCCCCCCTCTCTCAAACTCTCCATCCACCTGGGTCACACATACACATGCATATCTCACTCGCACTCGATAGGCCCATCTAAAACTCTATCTCCCCCCTGGTTCTCTCTCCATCTCACACGCGTGCACACACAATCTCATGCCCAGCTAGCCAAGTACGATGGTCTCTCACTCAATTGTAGGCACACGCAGTCCCCCCCTATATGTATATGACTAGCTAATATTAGTCCCCATCACAAACATGTGCATGGTCTATCTCGATTTCTCTCGGGGCATCTTTCTATCACGCACCCACGCCCTCGATCTCCCACTCATATAGTCCCCTCACAATCTCGACGGGATCTCTCTATCACAAACACACCATCTCTCCCTCCCCATGCGTCCATGCCATCCATGTGTCCCTCTCGACCTTTGTTCCTTGTTGGCCAGACCTCTATTGGACATGTGCTACAGGGGTGTCTCTCTCCGTTGCAAATAATCATACACTAGCTATCTTCGTGTATCTCCAAGCCTCGCTTTTCCATCTCAGAGATGCATGCGTGATATGTTAGCATAAGAAACAAAAAAGACACTCTCTCTCTAATTTATCGTTTGTTGTCACTTTCTCTTTCACACACTTACTCATTCTCCTTCACACGCACTTGATCTGTCTCGACTGAGGCACTCTCCTCGGTCCATAGCATATAGATTTATTGAAAAGTCAAACATCACAAAATTTGACCACGTACGCGGAGAAAAAGAATTATATCTAGTACGGCTAACATATACCATTAGATTCACCATGAGATGTAGTTTTGTATGATGTATCTTTGGTATTGTAGATATAAATAACATTTGTGTAAACCTAATTAAAGATTCCAAAGTTTGACTTCTAAAAAATTTACATGCGCTGCAATATCGAGCGGATGGAATATCTCTTTCCCCCTCTCAGCTATCAGACGCACCACTCAGCCTTATCGGGGCTCCTTAGTCTCTCTCAAACGTTATTCGTTAGTTTGGTTTGTGCCCTGACCCTCATGCCTTGATGGCCGCTACTGCCTGGTGTGGACGTGAGATGTAAAATATTTCTTTCTGGCCAGGCTTGTGTGGTGCCGAAGCGTTTGGTTCATGCCTGGGCCAGGCAAAGCATCAATCAATCCATGCATCAATTATTTAATGCTGATATCCATCCATGTTGCTGTTAGCCTCGTGGCCACACGACCAGGCACGACCAGGCATTCGAAATCGGTCGCCTGGGCCAGGCTACTTGCAGTGTCTGGTGTTCAGCCAGGCTAATTAAAGTGCAAAGGAACCCAAGCCAGGCGGGCTTTCTTTTTCACAGGGTAGCAACCAAACAAGCGTGCATGAAATCCAGCCACAACCCCAGGCCAGGCAAAAGATGCTTAGGACGCAAGCCAAACTGGCCTTATATCTCCCTGGTTCACAAATACACATGTCTCACTCGCGCTATACATATAGACCCATCCAACACTCTCCGCCCTTGTTCTCTCTCCATGTGACACCCCCCCCCCTAAGTACCATAATCCCTCACTCCATCATAGGAGCAAGCACTCCCCCCCTCCTAAGTATGATTATCTCTTACTAGCCATCAGGAACACACGTATTGTCTCCTTCCATCCATACGTCTATCTCGATATCTTCGGAGCATCTTCTATCACGCACACACCTTGTCACTCGATCTCCCACCCATGTAGTCCCATCATGATCTCTAGGGGATCTCTCTATGACAAACATACACTCTCTCCTCCCCATGTCTGCACTTTCTCTGTACGTCTCTCTCGACCTCTCTCCCTTGTTTGTCAGACCCCTCCTGGTCACATGCTAGGGGTCTTGCTCTCTCGGTTCCAAACAACCACACAGTATCTCCTCACCTTGCCTCCATTGCCGAAGATGCATGTGTCATATGTTTGCATAAGACACGCACGCTTTTTCTCTACTTTTATCGTGTGTTGTCCATGTCTCTTTCACACACGCACACGCACTTTTTTCACTCACTCTCTCTCTCTCTAGTTAGGGACTCTGTCATGTCCATAAGCATATGATTGTTTTGAAAAGTCAAACCTCAGAAAAGTTTGACCATGTATATGTGAAGAAAAACATTTACATCTGGAATGATCATTAGATTCATCACAACATGTACTTACTTCATACTATCATTTATCTTTGGTATTGTAGATATAAGTAATTTATTTATAAACTTGGTCAAAGTTTCAAAAGTTTGACTTCAAAAATGTTGGATCTACATTATCGAACGGAGGGAGTAGCTATTTCTCTCTCTTTCTGCTTTCCGTCACGTGCCTCCCCTCTCACTCAAACTCTCTATACCGATGGATTATACGCTCAATGTCACATCCCTAGTTCTGGTATGTTATAGGTTTCCTTTGTGCACCATGTTAAGTTTCAAATGAAATTGAAATGGGGATGTTTCAAACCCTAGCACCAAAGCAAATTCAAATAGGTTCAAATTAAAAATGGAATTTCAACGAACCCAAAATGCTTTTCAAAAATGTTCATGGTCTTTGGAAAATGTTGGAAACAACAACCAGGGGTGATGCACATTTTTGCTAGATATTTTGGATTTTTGAATGAACCCATATGTATTTGAATTGGAGTTGTTTAAAATAATATAAATATTTTAGAGGCTCCAAAAATGTTGGATTTTGGTGAGGGCCTCTGGTATTTTATAACTAGTGGCCACAAGGAATCTCAACATTTTTATATTTGTGCTGGTATTTATTTTTAAGTCAAAAACAAATGTCAGAAATAGAAAAGAAAACAAAAAAGGGAAAAGGCTTACCTGGGCCTTACCTAAGGCCTAGCACTGGCGGCCCAGCTGGCCGGCCCAGCCAGCTGGCCCTGCCAATCGTCTTCTCCACCGCGCCAGGAGGACGCCGAGCGCGTGGCCGACGCACGCCGGCGCATGCTCGGCCACCTCCTGCTTGCCGCCTCCCTCTAGATGCCCCTGGAGATGCCACGCAGCCTCCCCGACCCCCTCTCACTCTCCCCCGTGCTTCTCCTCTCCTCTGTCACCCTCTCTCGCCTGCACCCGAGCGTAGCCGATGCCATCGCTCGCCGTTGCCGCGGCCACTGCCTCCCCCTCGTCCCTCCGTCGTGTCCACGCGCTCCGCCACTGTGGGCTATGCCTCCTCGACGAGAGGCATGGCGCCGGAAGCGCCTGCACGTTGCAAGCACCGCCGTTCCCCTCGTCGGCCACCGAAGATCCTCGCCATCGATTCGCTGCCCACCAGCTGTCCCCGCGCTTGCCGAGTCCTCCGTTAGCCTTGCTGTGAGCTCCTCTGCCATTTCCCTCTCTCCCCGTGCTTTGTCGCGCCGTGTACCCACTTTTTCCACCCCGGCCGAAGCCATCACCGCCACAGCCCCTCGCCGTCATGGCCACAGCCCCTGCAGCTCGCAGCCGAGCTCCCCCTTGCACTCAGTGCACTCTGGCAAGTTGAGCGGACCCGCTCACAGCTCCTGCTGTGCCCCAAAACACCCCGCGCGCACCTGGCCGAACTCCAGCCGCCGCACTCGTCGTCGCCGGTGCCACTCCGGCTGCTCCCCGGCCGCGCCACCACCACGGCTGGATGCAGACGAGCGTCCGCATCCCATAGCTGCACTCCATGCGCCAAATGGCCCCCTGTAGGTCAAACCCGCAGAGCACCGCCGCGTTTGCACTCACCGGCAGCTAAACACCGGCGACCGCTGACTTTTGACCAGCGTGGGTTGACCCCACATCCCAGTTTGACCTCCCCCCTCTCACTCACTGACTTGCGGGCCCCGCCTGACTAACTATTATAGTTAGCACTAATTAACTAACTAGGTTAGCTACTACAGTCACTGACTAGTGGGCCCTACCCAGTTAGTTAGGACTAACTAACTTAGTTAGTTGACTAGGTCACTAACCAGTGGGACCCACTGGTCAGGTTTGACCTGGTCAGCCCCGTTGACTCGCTTACATCATGCTGACGTAGTGCTGGCGTAGTTATTCTTTTTCTGGAATTATTTTAACTCAGGAAATTCCAAAATATTGCCTAAACTTCAAAAAATCATAATAATTCAACCGTAGCTCGGAATGAAATAAATTATATATGAAAAATTATCAGAAAAATGCAAGGAATCCATTTATGCTAGTTACATGCATGAAAAACCAACTTATACATGCTATATAAGTGAAAACATAATATGGGCATTTTAAATGTTTCATTTTGAGTTGCATTTGAATCTTTGATTCAAATGGGCTTCGACCAACTTGGTAGCATCTTGGTAACATTTCTTAACAATAGGTTCCACTCCAGAAGGTGTTCCCGAGTACCTGTCAGAGGAGCCGTACCCCCTTCGTCATTCTATCAGGCAAGCGAACCCCCTTGAGCATCTCGATAAATCCCACTCTCTCGCTCCTGCTCCTTTTACTGCATTAGGACAACAACAATTTAAAATGCTACTTTCTGCTGTGGTAGTTGAACCCATTCCTCTGCATGACCTGTCATTGCCACAAAAAATAGTTGAAACCCACTAGCATGAGTAGGAGTTGCTTGAGCCTTGATGTGCCTGCTCATCCATGCTTATTTTCTTTATGCCACCTATGCTTAGAGTTGTGTCAGGTCTGATTCATCGGGAATGAATCAGAGTGGTGAACATGTCCTACCGATAAAAGGCTTAGAGTGTGAACACGTTTTGGTAAAGGTAGCGATGAGAGGCCATGTAGGAGTACATGGTGGGTTGTCTCATTGGAACCGTCCCTAAGCACTGAGTTCTGTGTATGTTATCCAAGTCCGGTTACTACCACACATTGGGTTCCGGTTATCCGGCCCCTCTCGGCTTATTAATCCATTTGACCTCTGTACAGGAGTTGCAACTAGTTTCTGGCGTTTGTAGGTAGCGCTACTTGTCTACCAGGTGGTGTCCAACGGGACAGGCTTGGGACAGACTAGGCACCGTGGCACGCTGTACCAAGTGGCACCCGAATGGTGGGCTTGGGAACCCTGCTCACATCGTTTGGGGGCATGAGCGACACCCCAGCCGGTCTCCTTGTGGATGGAACCCGAATAGGCGATAAACCTGGATGAGAGACTTGTGTGGTTAGTCAGGTCGTGGCCGACACCCTCGCCCGACTTCCGCTTGAAGGTTGCCGAGGTACATGACGTGTACAGGCCTATAAGTGGCGAGAGCATGTGTGAAGAAGTACACCCCTGCAGGGTCAACATTATCTATTCGAATAGCCATTTTCCTCGGATATGGAAACTCGGAGGACTTATGTAGTACATAGACAACTTGAAGTGGATACCCTAAAATCCGCAAGATAAGCGTGAGTGCTATGGATGGCCTTCTCGTAGGGAGACGGGAACGGATCCATAGTGGAGTATTGATATGGTGAATATGTGGACTCTTATGCGTCTTCTCACCTCAAAGAAGTTTCTGATACTCATAGTATAGGCTAGCCACTGAGTCAAAGCTGGCTTGCTGCTGTTAACTCCACCCCCCCCCTTGTTGATAATGTTGCATATGTAGATAGTTCTGATGTAAGACTTCCTGATTAACTTTGTACTCACGTTTGCTTATTTATGTTTTGCAGTTGGTTACACTAGTGACTTCGACGAGTAGCTTGTATCCCAGCTACAATCTTGTACCCTTGGGAGGGTCGTGTTTAGTCAGGCTTCTTAGTCTTTTCCTTTTGTAGTTGTCTGTCTCAAACATGTAATGCTTCCATTGCTTGTTTGCTCTGAATGATGGGTCATGAGACCCCTGTTTGTATTGAATGCTATGTGTCTCTTCTGGGCATTTGTCTATATGAGTTTGAGTTATGTTGTGATGCCATGTTGTACAGCACATACTTGCATGTTATGCGTACGTGTAACGTGTATTGCTATGTGTGGGATCCGACAACCTAGTTGTTTATCCCTCGTAGCCTCTCTTATGGGGAAATGTAGTCTTGTGCTTCCATGAGCCATAGTAGTCCGCTACAGCCCGATTCACCGGAGTCCTGCTAGCCCAGCACTACTGCTTTGGAACATTTGACTGCCGGCATGTGATTCACTTCGTTCCTGTGTCTGTCCCTTCGGGGAAATGTCACGCGGTGACATCCGGAGTCCTACCTAGCCTGCTACAGCCCGGGTTCCCGGAGTCCTGTTAGCCCAGTGCTACAGCCCGGATTCATACGCTGTTGACCGACATGCTCGAGGTTGATTCATGTATGTCTGTCCCTGTAAGTTAGTGCTACTTTGGGTTCACGACTAGTCATGTCGGCCTGGGTTCTTTGTCATATGGATGCTAGCAACACTGTCATATACGTGAGCCAAAAGGCACAAACGGTCCCGGGCCAGGAAAGGTGGCACCCGTGGGAATACCGTGCGTGAGGCCACAAAGTGATATGAAGTGTTACATGCTAGATCGGTGCGACTTAGGATCGGGGTCCCAACAGCGTTGGTATCAGAGCCTGACTGACTGTAGGATTACCAAGCCAAACTGGTTGAAGTTGAGTCTAGAAATGCTTTAGTTATATAAGGGAATTGATTGTGGAAGGGAACGTAAGGCTCTTTTTACTCCTTTACCTCATGTCATTCTTTCTGAGTCAGCCTCTTCTTTTTCTACGAGTGTTAAGGCCTAGGCTTCTCTCTATCTCTCAGGATGTCGTGTTACTAAACCGTGAAGTCTTAGGATTGATGGGTTGTGTCTCTGTACAGTTCTACTACTTCTGTGTGTCCTCAATTTGACCCAGAACCTTGATATTATGATGCTGATTGATTATGCTATTCCTTTAATGAATGTCTCAAAATCCTTTTGAGCATTTATAGCCGTTATGCTGCCGAAATTTTCCTAGGATTTCAAGAGTTTCCAATGCTTTTGCATTACATTCCGCATCCTTATGTCGATGCTAATTCCATCCTTGTTTCCTTGGTTTCTGTGCCAGGATGTCGTCTGCTAACCGAGGTTCAGTTGCTCATAGCAAGAACCATGGAGATGGTAGGGATGAGGATCCTCCTGACCAGCCTTTGATGGCAGAGTTCTTGTTAGCATCCGAGAGGAACAAGCGTGAGACTAACCGCCTGCTGGCACAGATTGAGCAGAACACCGCACATCAATGTAAGGAGTTGGTCTCCATCACCGACTTCATTGGTCTGAAACCACCCACCTTCCATCATTCCATTGAGCCACCCGATGCAGATGACTGGCTCCAAAGCATCACTCACAAGTTGCATTCTGCGAATGTAGCTGAAGGTCACAAGGTCACCTATGCTACCTATCACCTGGAAGGTCCTGCTAGTATTTGGTGGCAGAGCTATGAGGCTATGCTTCCAGCTGGCCAGATTCCTACCTGGAGGGATTTCACCGAGGCTTTTCGTGAGCACCACATTCCTCAGGCTCTCATTGACCGCAATAGGGAGGAGTTTTGCAGCTTTACCCAGGGTAAGCTCCATGTTGATGCTTACAGTAGGGAGTTTGGAAACCTCGCCCGCTATGCTACAGAAGAAGTGTCCACGGACGCCAAGAAACATGCTAGGTTCCAGAAGGGTCTCAACCCTAAGTTGCGTCATGATCTCCACCTGCATCATTGTGATACTTTCCAGGCTCTTGTGAACAAGGCCATTAATGCAGAGACAGCTCAACTCACTTACGAGGAGTCTCGTAAGCACAACCGTGATATGGGTTCTTCCTCCCGCTCTAGCTCTCAAAAGCGATGGATTTGGATTCCGAACTCGGCTCTTCCACCTGGATATGCACCGAGGCCATCCGATGTGGCGCCTCACCCAACTGAGCAACATGCTCCACCCAGGCCTATTAGTGGACCACTTGCCAATGTAGGTCCGCGACCTACCTCAGTAACTTGCTTCACCTACGGAGAACCAGGACACTACGCACGTGACTGCCCTCAGTCCAGTTATACTGCACCCCAATCTGAGAGGTTTGTTGGCCGTGAAAAGCCATTAGGCAAGATGATCAGTACCAAGCCAGCCCCCATTGAACGAGCATGTGTGCACCATGTCTCAGCTATAGAAGCTCAAGATGATCCCGACGTCGTACTGGGTACGCTTCTTGTCAATTGTCACCCAGCTTCAGTTCTGTTCGATACCGGAGCATCCCACTCCTTCATATCCGAAGGTTATGCTCGGTTGCACGACATGTCATTTTTTGATATGCCGACTCCACTAATAATCCAGACTCCAGGTTCCAAATGGAAAACCTCCAAGGTAAGCCAGGGTAATGAAATCCTTGTGGACAGACTGCTATTCCTTGCTTCTTTGATATCTCTCAAGTCTTCAGATATTAACATCATCTTAGGCATGGACTGGATGACAGCTCATCATGCCAAGATCGATTGTTACACTAGATCTGGTCAACTTACACATCCATATGGCAAAATAGTCATTGTCTCTACTAGAGTTGCAAGGCGTCAACTCTATTCTCTTAATGCCAGCCCTCTTCGAGACCTTGAAGATATTCCGGTAGTCCGTGACTTCCCGGATGTCTTTCCAGAAGAACTGCCAGGTGTCCCACCTGACAGAGATGTAGAGTTTGTCATAGAACTTATCCCAGGAATTGTTCCAATCTCTAGGAGACCATACAAGATGGCACCTTTGGAGTTAGCCAAGCTTAAGAAACAACTTGATGAGTCCTTGCAAAAGGGTTTCATCCGTCCCAGTTCTTCTCCTTGGGCTTGTCTTGTCCTCTTCATCAAGAAGAAGGATGGTACAGATCGGATGGTTGTAGATTATCGTCCCGTTAATTTGGTCACGATAAAGAACAAGTATCCTCTCCCCAGGATCAACGACTTGTATGATCAGCTCGCTGGATCCTCAGTCTTTTCCAAGATGGATTTGAGGTTAGGCTACCACCAAATCAAAATCAGAAATGGGGACATCCCCAAAACGGCCTTTGTCACTCGTTATGGTCAATACGAGTACACCGTGATGTCTTTCGGCCTAACCAATGCTCCATCTACTTCCTTCCTCTTGATGAACTCAATCTTTATAGAGTACTTAGATAAGTTTGTCATGGTTTACCTCGATGATATTCTTATTTAATCGGAGAACGAGGAAGAGCATGCCGAACATCTTAGACTTGTGTTAGAAAAACTCAGAGAGCACCACCTTTATGCCAAGTTCTGCAAGTGTGAATTTTGGTTGCCAGAAGTGACCTATCTAGGCCACGTGATCTCTGGTAAGGGCATTGCTTTCAATCCTGAGAGATTTAAAGCCGTTCTCGATTGGACTCCACCTGAAACGGTCAAACAAGTTAGGAGTTTCCTTGTTCTAGCCAGTTATTGTCGCCGCTTCGTTGAAAACTTCTCCAATGTGGCCAAACCCCTCACGGAGCTTCTCAAGAAAGATAAAAGGTTTGAGTGGACCCCACAGTGTGAGCACAGTTTTCAGGAACTGAAAAGACGCCTGACTTCTGCGCCCATACTCGTGCCACCGGATTTCACTAAAGACTTTGTTATCTATTGCGACGCTTCGCGTCAAGGACTAGGTTGCATTCTTATGCAGGATCGTCATGTGATTGCCTATGCATCTCGACAGTTGCATCCACATGAGGAAAATTATCCTACACATGATCTAGAGCTTGCAGCCGTAGTCTATGCACTTAAGACTTGGCGACATTACCTTCTTGGTAACCGTTGCGAAATCTACACTGACCATCAGAGTCTCAAGTATATCTTCACCCAACCGGATCTGAATCTCAGACAGAGACGTTGGTTGGAGTTGATCTCGGATTACGACTTAGGAATCACCTACACCCCAGGCAAAGCCAATGTCATGGCTGATGCTTTAAGTCGTAAATCCTATTGCAACAACCTCATGTTGCAACAATGTCAACCACCCCTCCATGAGGAATTCTGTAAGCTTAACCTTCACATAGCTCCTCATGGTTCCCTTTCTACCTTGGTGGCGAAACCTACCCTTACGGATCAGATCATAGAGGCTCAGAAGCATGATACGGGAATTTCCCGGATCAAGAAAAATATTTCAAAGGGAGTTGCCAACTGTTTCTCTATGGATGAACGAGGTGTTGTTTACTTTGGAAACCGTTTGGTGGTTCCCAAATGTCAACAGATGCAGCAACTGATCCTTAAGGAGGCCCATGAATCTCCTCTCATGATTCATCCCCGTAGTACCAAGATGTATCAGGACCTACGCCAGAGGTTCTGGTGGACTAGGATGAAGAGAGAAATCGCTCAGTATATTGCCAACTGTGATGTTTGTCATCGCGTTAAGGCAGAGCATCAAAGACCTGCTGGCACCCTTCAACCTTTAGCTATTCCTGAGTGGAAATGGGACAAAGTTGGTATGGACTTCATCACCGGCTTTCCCAGGACCAAGAAAGGAAATAATGCTATCTTCGTAGTCATTGACCCTCTCTCCAAAGTGGCTCACTTCCTACCTGTTCGAGAGAGTATCGCTGCTAGTCAGCTCGCTGACTTATATATTTCCCGAATAGTGTCACTCCATGGTGTTCCACTAGAGATGAATTCAGAACGTGGCAGTCTTTTCACCTCTCATTTCTGGGAAAGTTTCCAGAACTGCCATGGGAACCCATCTTTCCTTCAGTACCGCTTTCCACCCTCAGTCAAGTGGTCAGGTGGAAAGGGTCAACCAAATTCTCGAAGACATGCTTAGAGCTTGTGTTATCTCATTCGGTATGGATTGGGAGAAATGTCTTCCCTTTGCCGAGTTTGCTTATAACAATAGCTACCAATCCAGTCTTAAGAAAGCACCCTTCGAGATTCTGTATGGACGAAGATGTCGAACACCTTTGAACTGGTCAGAAACCGGTGAAAGACAATTCTTTGGACCGGATATGATCTAGGAGGCAGAAGAGCAAGTTTGCATCATTCGTGAAAATTTGAAAACAGCCCAATCTCGTCAAAAGAGCCAGTATGACCGTCGTCATAAGGAAGTGGCTTATGAAGTTGTCGACAAGGCTTACCTTCGGGTTACTCCTTTGAAGGGTACCCATCGTTTCGGTATCAAGGGCAAGTTGGCTCCTCGTTACATCGGTCCTTTTCGCATTCTCGCTAAACGAGGAGAGGTTGCCTACCAATTGGAACTACCCCCACATCTTTCTCGAGTTCATGATGTCTTCCACGTCTCTCAACTCAGGCGTTGCTTCTTGGATCCCATCTGCGGAGTGGACCACGAAATGCTTGATCTCCAAGATAATCTCACTTATTGAGAGTACCCCGTTCGCATCCTGGATCACGCAGAGCGTGTCACTCGACGTCATAACATCAAGTTTCTCAAGGTTCAGTGGTCTCATCATGCCGAGAGAGAAGCTACTTGGGAGCGAGAAGATCGTCTTCTACTTGAGTACCCCGCTTTTTTTCCGCCGACTCATGAATCTCGAGATGAGATTTGTTCGAGTGGCGGCGAGTTGTGACATCCCTATTTCTGGTATGTTATAGGTTTGCTTTGTGCATCATGTTAAGTTTTAAATGAAATTGAAATGGGGATGTTTCAAACCCTAGCACCAAAGCAAATTCAAATAGGTTCAAATTAAAAATGGAATTTCAATGAACCCAAAATGCTTTTCAAAAATGTTCATGGTCTTTGGAAAATGTTGGAAACAACAACTAGGGGTGATGCACATTTTTGCTAGACATTTTGGATTTTTGAATGAACCCATATGTATTTGAATTGGAGTTGTTTAAAATAATATAAATATTTTAGAGGCTCCAAAAATGTTGGATTTTGGTAAGGGCCTCTGGTATTTTATAACTAGTGGTCACAAGGAATCTCACCAATTTTATATTTGTGCTTGTATTTATTTTTAAGTCTAAAACAAATGTCAGAAATAGAAAGAAAACAAAAAAGGGAAAAGGCTTACCTGGGCCTTACCTGAGGCCTTGCACTGGCGGCCCAGCTGGCCCTGCCAGTCGTCTTCTCCACCGCACGCCCGGCCACCTCCTGCTTGCTGCCTCCCTCTAGACGCCCCTGGAGACGCCATGCAGCCTCCCCGACCCCCTCTCACTCTCCCCCGTGCTTCTCCTCTCCTCTGTCACCCTCTCTCACCCGCACCTGAGCGCAACCGATGCCACCGCTCGCCGTTGCCGCGGCCACTGCCTCCCCCTCCTCCCTCCATCGTGTCCACGCGCACGCCCTGTGGGCTACGCCTCCTCGACGAGACGCTCGGCGCCGGAAGCCCCTGGACGCCGCAAGCACCACCGTTCCCCTCGTCAGCCACCGAAGATCCTCGCCGTCGATTCGCTGCCCATCGGCCGTCCCCGCGCCTGCCGAGTCCTCCGTTAGCCTCGCTGTGAGCTCCTTTGCCGTTTCCCTCTCTCCCCGTGCTCTGTTGCGCCGTGTACCCCCTTTTTCCATCCTGGCCGAAGCCATCGCCGCCACAGCCCCTCGCTGTCGTGGCCACAACCCCCGCAGCTCGCAGTCGAGCTCACCGTTGCACTCAGTGCACTCTGGCGAGTCGAGCTGACTCGCTCGCAGCTCCTGTTGTGCCCCAAAACACCCCGCGCGCACCTGGCCGAACTCTGGCCGCCGCACTCGTCGTTGTTGGCGCCACTCCGGCCGCTCCCGGCCGCACCACCACCACAGCTGGATGCGGACGAGCATCCACATTCCGTAGCTGCACTCCGCGCGCCAAATGGCCCCCCTGTAGGCCAAACCCGCAGTGCACCGCCGCGTTTGCACTCGCCGGCTGCTAAACACCGGCGACCGCTGATGTTTGACCGGCGTGGGTTGACCCCACAGCCCAGTTTGACCTCCCCCTCTCTCTCACTGACTTGTGGTCCCCGCCTGACTAACTACTATAGTTAGCACTAATTAACTAACTAGGTTAGCTACTACAGTCACTGACTAGTGGGCCCTGCCCAGTTAGTTAGGACTAACTAACTTAGTTAGTTGACTGGGTCACTGACTAGTGGGACCCAATGGTCAGGTTTGACCTGGTCAGCCCCGTTGACTCGCTTACATCATGCTGACGTAGTGCTGGCACAGTTATTCTTTTTCCGGAATTATTTTAACTCAGGAAATTCCAAAATATTGCCTGAACTTCAAAAAATCATAATAATTCAACCGTAGCTCAGAATGAAATAAATTATATATGAAAAATTATCAGAAAAATGAAAGGAATCCATTTATGCCAGTTACATGCATGAAAAACCAACTTATACATGCTGTATAAGTGAAAACATAATATGGGCATTTTAAATGTTTCATTTTGAATTGCATTTGAATCTTTGATTCAAATGGGCTTCAACCAACTTGGTAGCATCTTGCATTAGCCCAAACACTAACATTTGCACATGCCATTTTCATGCATCATATTGTTGCATTTGCTTGTGTATTGATTGTCGGCACCGTTTCTTCTCAATAGGTTCCACTCCGGAAGGTGTTCCCGAGTACGTGTTAGAGGAGCCGTACCCCCTTCGTCGTTCTATCAGGCAAGCAAACCCCCTTGAGCATCTCGATAAATCCCACTCTCTCGCTCCTGCAACTTTTACTGCATTAGGACAACAACGATTCAAAATGCTACTTTCTACTGCGGTAGTTGAACCCATTCCTTTGCATGACCTGTCATTGCCACAGTAAATAGTTGAAACCTACTAGCATGAGTAGGAGTTGCTTGAGCCTTGATGTTCCTGCTCATCCATGCTTGTTTTCTTTATGCCACCTATGCTTAGAGTTGTATCAGGTCTGAATCATCGGGAATGAATCGGAGTGGTGAACATGTCCTACCGATAAAAGGCTAAGAGTGTGAACATGTTTTGGTAAAGGTAGCGATGAGAGGCCATGTAGGAGTACATGGTGGGTTGTCTCATTGGAACCGTCCCTAAGCACTGAGTTCTGTGTATGTTATCCAAGTCCAGTTACTACCACACATTGGGTTCCGGTTATCCGGCCCCTCTCGGCTTATTAATCCACTTGATCTCTGTCCAGGAGTTGCAACTAGTTTCTGGCGTTTGTAGGTAGTGCTACTTGTCTACCAGGTGGTGTCCGACGGGGCGGGCTTGGGACAGACTAGGCACCGTGGCACGGTGTACCAAGTGGCACCCGGATGGTGGGCTTGGGAACCCTGCTCACATCGTTTGGGGCCGTGATCGACACCCCGGCCGGATCTCCTTGCGGATGGAACCCGAATAGGCGATAAACCTAGATGAGAGACTTGTGTGGTTAGTCAGGTCGTGGTCGACACCCTTGCCCAGCTTCTGCTTAAAGGTTGCCGAGGTACATGACGTGTACAGGGCTATAAGTGGCGAGAGAGTGTGTGAAGAAGTACAACCCTGCAGGGTCAACATTATCTATTCGAATAGCCGTTTTCCTCGGATATGGAAACTTGGAGGACTTATGTAGTACATAGACAACTTGAAGTGGATACCCTAAAATCCGCAAGATAAGCGTGAGGGCTATGGATGGCCTTCTCGTAGGGAGACGGGAACGGATCCATAGTGGAGTATTGATATGGTGAATATGTGGACTCGTGTGCGTCTTCTCACCTCAAAGAAGTTTCTGATACTCGTAGTATAGGCTAGCCACTGAGTCAAAGCTGGCTTGCTACTGTTAACTCCACCCGCCTTGTTGATAATGTTGCATATATAGATAGCTCTGATGTAAGACTTGCTGAGTACCTTTGTACTCACGTTTGCTTATTTATGTTTTGCAGTTGGTTACACTAGTGACTTCGATGAGTAGCTTGTATCCCAGCTACGATGTCGTACCCTTGGGAGGGTCATGTTTAGTCAGGCTTCTTAGTCTTTTCCTTTTGTAGTTGTCTGTACTCAGACATGTAATGCTTCCGTTGCTTGTATGCTCTAAATGATGGGTCATGAGACCCCTGTTTGTATTGAATGCTATGTGGCTCTTCTGGGCCTTTATCTATATGAGTTTGAGTTATGTTGTGATGCCATGTTGTACAACACATACTTGCATGTTATGCGTACGTGTAACGTGTATTGCTATGTGTGGGATCCGACAACCTAGTTGTTTATCCCTGGTAGCCTCTCTTATGGGGAAATGTAGTCTTGTGCTTCCATGAGCCATTGTAGTCCGCTACAGCCCGGTTCACCGAAGTCCTGCTAGCCCAGCAGTACTGCTCCGGAACATTTGACTGGCCGGCATGTGATTCACTTCGTTCCTGTGTCTGTCCCTTCGGGGAAATGTCACGCGGTGACATCCGGAGTCCTGCCTAGCCTGCTACAGCCCGGGTTCCCAGAGTCCTATTAGCCCAGTGCTACAGCCCGGATTCATACGCTGTTGACCAACATGCTCGAGGTTGATTCATGTATGCCTGTCCCTGTAAGTTAGTGCTACTTTGGGTTCATGACTAGTCATGTCGGCCCGGGTTCTTTGTCATATGGATGCTAGCAACACTGTCATATATGTGAGCCAAAAGGCGCAAACGGTCCCGGTACAGGTAAGGTGGCACCCGTGGGAATACCGTGCGTTAGGCCGCAAAGTGATATGAAGTGTTACATGCTAGATCGGTGTGACTTAGGATCGGGGTCCCGACACTCACTGTGTCAACGTATAGCTCTGTATATTGTTTAGTTTACTGGTCAACCAATCCACATGCACCTCGCACACTAGTAAATTGAGGGCGCATTGAGGACAAACTTCTTGCGCGTAAAGGACGCACTCGCGCACAATTCACAACTGCGAGGTGGCATGCACAGAAGGACACACTCGCACACACCCCAGCACAAAACACACACCAGCACACATGTACACCGGCGTCGCTGCCGGTTGAGATGGACGTCGAGGCAGCCAACAAGCAGAGGCGGCTCGAGCCAAAATTGCATCCGGCGAGCCTGTACTTCATCAGCAGCCTCCCCGACGACATGCTGCTCGTCATCATCGGCCTCCTCCCCACAAAATCTGCAGTGCGGACCACCCTGCTCTCCCAGCGGTGGCACCCCCTCTGGCGCTGCGTCCCCCTCAACCTCACCGTCGATAGCTGCCTCTGCGACGGGGATTGCAAACGCATGGCTGCATCTCCAAGATCCTTTCATCGCACCTTGGGCCAGCCAAACGCCTTGACATCCGCATGGTCAGTACCAACTGCAAGGTCGAGGAGTGGTTATTATCCTCCGCTCTAGATCAGCTCGAGGAGCTCAGCTTTGAAGCTGGATGATGTCGCTCTCTGTTGCCGTCGGCGCTCCACCTCACGCCAACGCTGCGCCGCGCCAGCTTCAGCTCCTACTATCTTCCCCAGATTAATGCCGCACCCGCCCTTCTTCTCCCTCAACTGAAGCAGCTCGACCTCTTCGACGTTGTCATATCGAAGAAGGCTATGGAGCACCTGCTCCGCAACTGTACTGCGCTCGAGTACCTTCGTCTTGAGCAGATCCATGGGATCATTAGCCTCCACACCGCCTCGACGAATCTCCGACGGATTTATGTGTCTTGCTGGCCCCGCAACAAGACATCAATTGGGAAGAGATCACTCCAGCTGTTCCACATTATGATCATGGAGAATGCGCATTTCCTTGAGAGATTGCTTGTGTCGGATCTAGAAGGTGCAACAAAAATCAGGGTCATTGACGCACCAAAATTGACAGCATTGCTGTACTCATCTGCCAAATTCTCCGAACTCCTTATTGGATCCGTAATTGTTCAGGTACAACATTCAGTTTCTTCTCCGTCTTCTTGAATTCACATTTTTAAATTTCTTCTTGATGTATTTACGACTGTCTTCCAGAAAATGATTCCCACAAGCTTGACCCAGTCCATGCGCACAGTGAAGATCTTAGCACTAAAATCTATCGGCCCCAATCTGGATCAAGTTGTTGGATTCCTTGCACGGAGAAGCTACTCGTCGAGGTGAAACTTCTTTCCTATAAGTAAACGGTAATCACAACGTAGCTCAATTTTTTCGTAATTTTCCCAAATTACGATGACAAGTGTAGTATTCAAAACTGCATCTACGCACTTCACCGAAAGAAATGTTTTTAGTATTTTTTCTCATGTGATCACCTGCATCGTTTTTATGATGTACTACTATAGTGGCCTTGGCTCGTCATAGTGGAAAGTAACTTAGACTACTCCAGTAACTCTATGGTTACCCTAAGAGCAAGTACTACCTCCGTCCTGGTTTACTCTTCCTATTTTGTAGTATCAAAATGTAACACCCACGATGCGACTATATCTCCCACGTGTCGAAGCATGACTTAGAGGCATAACCGCATTGTAGGCATGTCGCAAGAGGGGTAATCTTTACACATCCCATGTACTGAATAAGAAAGGGATAAAGAGTTGGCTTACAATTGCCACTTAACACAATACATAAATATAGCATTACATCATCCAGAATACAATCAAGGTCTGACTACAGAACCAAAATAAAGACAACCCCGAATGCTAGATCCCCGATCGCCCCGACTGTGCTCCACTACTGATCAACTGGAAACGAAACAACACAACGAACACGATCTTCATCGAGCTCCCACGTGAGATCAGTTGTGTCACCTGCACTGGTATCATTGGCACCTCCAAACTGGTTTTGGAAGTAATCTGTGAGTCACGGGGACTCAGCAATCTCACACCCTCGCGATCAAGACTATTTAAGCTTATGGGAAGGAAAGGGTGGTGAGGTGGAGCTGCAGCAAGCACTAGCATATATGGTGGCTAACTTACACAAATGAGAGCGAGAAGAGAAGCAAAGCACGGTCGTGAACTAGAAATGATCAAGAAGTGATCCTGAAACTACTTACGTTCAAACATAACACAAGAACCGTGTTCACTTCCCGGACTTCGCCGGAAAGAGACAATCACGGCTAAACACGCGGTTGATGCATTTTAATTAAGTTAAGTGTCAAGTTCTCTACAACCAGATATTAACAAATTCCCATCTGCCCATAACCGCGGGCACGGCTTTCGAAAGTTCAAATCCCTACAGGGGTGTCCCAACTTAGCCCATCACAAGCTCTCACGGTCAACGAAGGATATTCCTTCTCCCAGGAAGACCCGATCAGACTCGGAAACCCGGTTACAAGACATTTCGACAATGGTAAAATAAGACCAGCTAAGCCGCCCGAATGTGTCGAAAAATCCCGATAGGAGCTGCACATATCTCGTTCTCAGGGCACACCGCACTACAAGAAACTTATTAATGCATGACGGATTTCCCATGACATTTTCAGAAACTGTCATGGACAGCCCAGTACATCCCCCGCAAGCCCGCTCAAGCCCTCCCAAGCCCGCCAAAGCCCGACTAACCATTCCTGGTATAAAAGGCTAACCCTAAACCCTCTTATTCGGTCCCTTCTCCCCCCTCATTCGCAGCCCCTCCTAACTCCCTCCTCTCCCAGCCCTCGCCGCCACCCACCACCTGCCACGAGTCTTCCTCCCACCACAGCTCACCGCCGGCCGTCCCCTTCCCTCCACTCACCTCACAGCTCGGGCCAGCCGCCAGATCCGCCGCACCCCCATTCACCCATCCCTCTCGCAACCTGTCTCTCTCTCATGAAATCCCTCGTGGAGCGACAGCCCGTCGATTTCGGCAACGTCCGCCACTGCGCAGCACACTCACGAGCTTGTCTGTGATCTCCGCCCCCCGGGTCCTCCAGGCCGCCTGGATCTGCCGCTCCCGGTGTCCGGTGCTCGCCCGCGACCCCTAGCCGTGGCTAGGGTTTCGATTGCAGCGTCACAACCATCATCGGCGAGTCTCCGTCGGTTCCTCTCTGTCCCACACCGCGCCCTCTCCGCCTCCTGGATGGAGCCCCCTAACTCGATGTGTTCGCGCGCGTTGGGGCTGGATGGTGGCGACCCTGACCTCCTCTATCGTGATCTCGGCCTCCTCTGCACAATAATCCTGAACAATTGCAGGTGGAAATGGATGATTTTGATGCCTACACTTATCTTCTTTGTAGGCATGTATTTAGTCGAGAAAATGCATTGTGTTCATACAAGTATTCTTTGTTGTTTCATGTGATTGACATATTGATTTATTAGTGTATATCTTGATTTGGGTAACTGACAGTCTGAATCTAGATTTTTTAGAGTCTGAATATAGTATCTCACTTCTTGAATTTTGTGCACATCAAAATGTAAATGCCGCTCTCCCACTCCCGTTTTACTGTTTTGCATTGCCTTGTAAATTACTCTTGGACCTGCAATGGTGATCGTTGTTCTAAGATGTGAATTTGAATTGCAATTGTGTCTAGGATTCAAGCAGAACATGTTCGTTACATGTTCTGTATGGCGTTTGGACACAATTTAGAAAATCATTGATCCCGTCGACTCTGTCTTTTACGTGTTAAGAGCTAACATGTATTTTCGTAGTCGTAATTCTTCCTTCAGAGAATGTTGGACAACCAGATCAATATCTACTTGATATATACCACATTCCTTATATTCTGGACAATGGAGTTGGAACTTGCCTCTCATCAGTTATTCTATTCGGCATACCATGTGTAGCGCGTTCTCTATGATATGTTTTAATTTTGTATCATCACTTTGCAATAAGCTAAGACTTTGTTTTATGATATACGAATATACAATATATCAAATGCTTACTGGTGGAACTGTTTGCATCTTGCATAAATTTCTAAATTAATAGCTTAAGGATATTCTAGGCACAGGAAAATATGTACCATGCTTGAAAATGCAACTATAAAAATCACTACATTTTGAATAATAACTTAGGTTTATTATTGGCTAAAAAGATCTGTTTTTTATAGAAACACCTAAAAAACTAGGATCCAACTAAAGGAATTAGAGATTAATAATAATAAAAGATTGATACTACTGGTATCTATCTCAATTTTGGTAAATGATAGTGTGAATCTAACATCTAACAAACTTCTTAATATTTTTACATCCAAGTCTTAATATTGTAGCTCACAGTCTGAATATTGTGCTTGCAGGTGCATTCACATCACCTGATCTTGTGCAAGCTTTGGAGAAATACTCAACAGTTTGTGCCACTTTGAAATCTAACATCCAACATTCTTAAGAAGGTATATCAACTTTGAATATATATACCATGTGCTTCCTGGCATCCTTGCTGCTTTGAAATGATTGAGATCCTTGAATAAATTTAGACAATCTTTCCTCCATTGTTTTTCAACTCTTTTTAGGAAGCAAGCATGGACATAAGGAAATTATGTCGCCTAGTGCTTGGTATGAGGTCTTATCCAATGCAAATTCTCTTGGTCTAATGGTTGGTGCTATATGCCATAAGCTACTTAATTCCCACTGTTGTAGTTTCCAGAATCACAACCCATTCGAGCTACAGTTCTAAAAGTTTTATACAGAGTGCATTAGTTGGAACAGCTTTTGTTGTTAGTTGAAGTATCATATTTTTGTCATTACAGTATGATGCTTGCTTATATATATTTCTAATTTGAATTTTTTTTATTCAACGGATTTATATTGTTTCAACTCGTGCTGTTGTAGTAATTGGAGTTTTGGGATATATGTTCTGTTACGTTGTCACTTATAGGTCAACTAGATTACACATCTGTTTGACACACTTCTATTTGGATCAATTCTAAGAAACCTCATGTTTATAATTATTTTATACAGTAGACACTTTGGTATTCTCATTTGTAGTCATGTTTAGGTTAAGAAATTTTGGACAACATGTAATTCATTTTTTATGTTTGTTGTAATTCATTTAGCTTAGATGGGAATGCTATAATTAGCAAACTTTAGTAGCTCAAAATTCATTATCTTACTTTCACTTAATATTCTTCTCGTAATTTATGCAGATCTAAACACCACCTTTTATCATTGTTGGGAGATGGATGAGCTTGAGGGCATAGCTGAGCAGCTATAGAATTGGGTCTCCACGATCGAATATATTCTGTGGTGCTAGCTAGGTTGTAATGGTTGATGTAAATGTTCTTGTAATGTTGCTTTATTAATGATGTATATTCTGTAGATACAGTTGATGGTTGCATAAATTGGCATTATGATCTGTGTAAAACTGGCATAATGATCTGTGCAAAACTAGCATTATGAGTAAAACTGGCATTAAAATACAGGCTGATGGTTACATAAATTGTCATTATGATCTGTGTAGAAATACTTAATCTTAGGCTAAAACTGGCATTAAGATCTTTCTAATATTATGCTAGAAATATGTACTGAGCCAAAATTAGGTGAAATTTTTTGCTAAAACCAGTGACAATTCTATGAAAAAAACAGTGTCCATCTGGGAGCCACGTCATTCCAATAGGCCAATCAAAAATCCTACATGGCATCAATCCATCACGGTTTGTTTCGTCACACAGGCACGGGCCTAGTTAGTGCTGGGGCGGGCTTGGGGTAGACCCATGACGGTCAAGAACCGTCACCGAAGGTACGATGTCAAATTATGACGCAATATACATGACGGATTTGAAATTCGTCAAGGATGCACATCTATGATGGTTTTGTACAGACCTGTGATAGATCAGATCTGTCATGGACTAAAAATTTCTTGTAGTGCCTCATTGTCCAAACTTCCGGTAGGCCAACCCAGAGTTGCCCCTGGTGGCCACCGGCGGTTGACAGGTTGGACCAACACTCAGAGTAGCACTGGCCCGGGGGTTTAAAATAAAGATCACCCTTGAGTCTGCAGAACCCAAGGGAAAAAGGCTTAGGTGGCAAATGGTAAAACCAAGGTTGGGCCTTGCTGGAGGAGTTTTATTAAAGGCAAACTGTCAAGGGGTTCCCATTATAACCCAACCGCGTAAGGAACACAAAATCAAGGAACATAAAACCAGTATGACGGAAACTAGGGCGGCAAGAGTGGAACAAAACACCAGGAATAAGGCCGAGCCTTCCACCCTTTACCAAGTATATAGGTGAATTATTAAATAAGAGATATTATGATATCCCAACATATCCATGTTCCAACATGGAACAAACTCCATCTTCACCTGCAACTAGCAACGCTATAAGAGGGGCTGAGCAAAACGGTAACATAGCCAAACAACGGTTTGCTAGGAAAGGTGGGTTAGAGGCTTGGCTTAGAAATATGGGAGCCATGATATAGCAAGTGGTAGGTATCGCAGCATAGCGAAAGAGCGAGCAACTAACAAGCAAAGATAGAAGTTGTCAGGGATATACCCTGCGGTATGACCCGGCCGGAAGTATGACCGGACGGACTTGGCGATTCACTAGTGACCCGCCCTGACTTGGCGACTCACTAAGTGACCCGCCCGGATCTCTCCACTCACTGATGTCCCGGCCGAGCCAGGTGACTCATTGTTGACCCGGCCGGCGGAACAGAGGAGCAACAAGACCCGGTGGCCCAAGCAGACGGTTCATGGAAGGCCGGCTCGTATTATCGTGGGTCAGCTTAAGAGGAAACCATAAGGAATATTACCTTACAAACGAAGCAACACTAGGACTCCACTTGTAACAGAGTAATCCTAATCCTAATAGGATTAGTCATGGAAACCGCCCCTGCAACATATATAAGGAGGGGCAGGGCACCGCAGGAGGGACAAGATTCACAAGATTCACAAGTTGGACAAGTTAGGTTTAGACAATAGCTCTCAAGATAGAGCACTCTTGTAACCGTGATGATCATCATCAATATCAATGAAGCAGGATGTAGGCTTTTACCTCCACCGTGAGGGGTCGAACCTGTGTAAAACATCGCGTCTCTCGTCCCGCTCAACCCCTCTCAAGCTACCACATAGATGCGTTGGCCACGCGACTAAGTCCTGACACTAAAGACATCTGCCGTGACAATTCCACGACAGTTGGCGCCCACCGTGGGGCCTGCGCACGGTGGTGTTGAGTTTTTGGAGGGTTCTCATCTAGGATTTGAGGAGTTCGCGTTTGGCCGGTGGAAGACGATCGCAATTTTCTGACGGAATAAGAGCCGGAGCAAAAGCGCCGCCGTGGGCGTTTCTTCCTTATCTAATTTACTTGTGTTTTACATAAACACCTCGAGGCAAATCCAGTTGGCATCTACATGCGTCCTCGGACGGCCTGCAATCAATACCCCCGAAGACTGTTTTCAGACTCACCTCGTGGGAGCACAGGGAAAAGCTGCAGGCTGAGGCAGTACGAAGCAAATTAGGGATCAACTGCTAATAAACAAAGTCAATGGAATCTGTCCGTGTGCAGAACTGTGGGGTCGATGGCAGCCAAACCACAAGGGAGTTATTTAGCTTGGCACGGATTTCGAAGCAAGTTCATTAATTCTACCACATGAAGCTACTAGTTATTTCAATTCACACAGCCGGATGATCATCAATGGGAAATCAGATCTGTCTTTTCTAGAGACATCTCGCAAGTTTTCTTTTTGGTTTGTTGCGCTCCATGATGCAGCCTGAGCCGGCGCTGGCCTCGACCGAGCCGCCACCTCGCACTACTTCAGTTGCTGCCTTGGACCTTGGGCCGGGCCGCTCCTATGGCCACGACTAAACCATATTGGTTCCCGCCATGAGTCACGAGTATCATCGCCCGTCGCTACCTTGAGCCGGCCCGCCTTTACCGCTACGGCCTCGTCATGCTGCGGCTAAATAGATGAGCCCCTAACGGATAGTTGTCCAAGTCCGAGGTGATCAAAGACAGCTAAAGACACGTCACGAGCATCATCCATTGGTACAGCTGCGATCAAGACAGTTGCTTCAGCCCCGTGAAGTATCCAGATTGATCTCGCACATGCACATGAATCAAAGTTCCAGGTGCTGATTATTGCAAAGCTTGACAGATTCACTAGCTCCTGGATGACAAGAGACATCAACTAGTACATCAACACATCAATTATTGTGCTGCATGCCAAGACAAAATTGCTGCTGTCAATACATCAAAACATGGGTCAAAATCTGATGCATATTACGTGGGCGTCAAAGACACAATCTCCAATCCGCCAGAGTCGACCGATTCGCCTGCTTCTGCCGATGGGTCACTTCGACCGGGTCACACGACTGACACCTACAGTAAACCGTCAGCTAAAGATCAGCTGTCGTCTGGACGAATCAGGTGCTATTTATCTTATTTATTTTTAAGCACATATTATTTCATTCGAACAAAATTACTTTAGACCGTATATTTTGATATGCAGGACAATTATTCATTATAAACGTGGTTTATACCATGGGTGCGGAGCATGCGCTGGCAATGTCCTGCCCGGTGTTCGTCCGTGTCACATTACATGGAGAATGGACGCGTGCAAAACGCCGCTCTTACGGCCCGGTTTACATCAGCTTGCCGGGACCGCGCCCGCGATTAAACTTGTCCGTCCGTGCCGGTTTATGACACCGGTGCCGATTTTGCCTGTCCGCACCGTCTTCCAACGCCGCGGCCGACTCATATTGTTTTCATCAAAGAACAATTACTTTGGTTTGTATGTTTTTATGTGCAGCAAAGGAGGTGCCATGTTGTGCCTATGAAGCATACGTCAGCACCATCACGCACCAGCGTCTGAGCGTGCTTATTGATGGAACAGGTATGTGTAAGCCGCCGGCCGTGCGACTTAATCTACATCAACCTGCCGGAGCCGCGTTAAGCCGCCCTTGCCGCTTTGAGCCGCTGGAACTATATTAAGTCGACGGTCTGCCTGAGCCGCCGGAACCATATTGAGTCGCTGGTCTGCCTGAGCCACCTCTGTCGTGATAAACGGATCATCCGTCGTCCAAACAAATCAGGTTTTATCCACTCAAGTTTGATTTATTAGCACATGTTGTCTTTGTCAAAGAACAAGTTTATCTTTGCCTTGGTTGCAATATTTTTTATGCAGGGCAATTATTTATGACAAAAAGTGATATTATACCACGGAGATGGAGGCACGCCAACATCTTTGGGCACAGGTGGTCATCGTTACTCAACGGACTCCCGCACTGTCTTACAATGCCGTGACCGTCTCTCGCGCCGCACTGGCTTACAACGCCGTGGCCGTCTCTCGCGGCCGCACCGGTTTACAACGCCGCGGTCGACTCTCATGTCCACACCGGTTTAAAACGCCACGGACGACAGATCTGTCAGCACCCACGGGCGACTCGGCCGTGATTGATTTTAGTTTCACCATGGTGATCATCAACTCCGCGGTGATAATTGGTGACCTGACGCATCAGGTGAAATCCATCCAGCATATTTTTTATATATTGCTTTTGCTTTCTATAAAAGAGCAATTACTCCGGTTTGCAAGTTGTCCCATGCAGGATTCAAACCGGTCTATATTACGGTTAATTATGAAGAATCTCAAGCCAACTCCTCAAGTCGCCTTGAGACTCGGGGGCTACGATGACATGACTCAGTAAATGATTGCCAATTTAAAGCAGATTCAAGAACTCCGGATCATTGGAGGGAAAAATAACCCGGCCCAGGAGGCTACTGCCTTATTGGTAAAAAATTTAAAGGCCGTCAGAAAATTTCCGGCTCACAATGATGCTTCGGTTTACAATCCGGCTCAAGTTCGAGTTTTCAGGAAAAATTACAGGGACCAAAGAGAGTTTGTTGCACATCAAAACTCAAACATAGGCACCCGGCGAGCACAGCTCAGAAATATATCACTTGGGGGCTTTCGGCTTATTGAGCTAAGCTATGATTACCCTTTGATCCGGCTCGTAGCCACATTTACAGGTCACTTGGGGGCTTCCTATTCAAACATAGGTCGTATTTGAACCAAAGAGAACACAGCTGTCATAACCCTTTTGATCGGTGCAAAGCCAAACTCACTAGGGGGCTTCTTGATCGTATTCGAACCATAGCTTAACCCCTCTTGGGTCCGACTTGGATCGTATTCGAATCAGGGTCGTTAAAAACCTTGCAAGGTCATTTGGGGGCTTCCTGTTCAAACATAGGTCATATTGGAACCAAAGAGAACATAGCTGTCGGTACCCTCTTAATCGGCGCAACGCCAAAGCCACTAGGGGCTACATGATCGTATTTGAAGTCCTAGCTTAACCCCTTTGGAACAGTTTACTGATCGTATTCGAATCAGAAAACCTCGATTTTTATTTGGTTTAAGTTTTTGCAAACAATCTTTTGGGTTTTGAGACTTTTTGCTCATATCTGAAGCATATAAGTGTGGTTTCATTTAAACCCGGCTTGGCTTTGGACGATAAGTCGCCAGCATGTGACAATCATCATATATTTGGAAGTATTGGCTTCTAAGGATTTGGTTATCACCCTTACTGCACAGGTCATGTAAACCGGCAGTACAAATTAAATATCACAATAGTTATATGTGGGATATTATGATCCGCCCTGTGGTAAACTGCAAGGGGATCTTGTGATTTACTTATGTGCAGGATTAGACTAAATTTGAGTAGTTACCTGCCCTAGCTTTTGACGTTAAGTCGCCAGGGCATATGTTGTTTAAACTCTATGCAGGATTTACAGAGCTATGACTTACATAAATGATTAAGTTCCAGCCCATCATCAAAGATTGAAATTGGTGTCTCAAAAGGGTTATCAATTCTTGATTTTCTCAAAGGCTATAAGCCGCCGTGTTATAAAATTCCGGCTTACAATGGAGGCATATTAAATCGCCGTTGGCCAAGAGCCACCGGGTATCTAAAGCTTCGGATTTACTTGTCAACAGATAAGGTACTTGAATCTTTAAATAGCCAAACTTGGCTGGATTTTCATTATGATATTGAGTGACTGAGGTTTTCAAACCGGGTTAGTGAAATCTTTAATAGCCAACATGGCTGGATTTTTATTATGGTTATCAGTAACTATTATTAAGATTGAGGTTTTCAAAGTCGCTTCAGCGCATAGCTAGTGTTTTATCAATGAATATGATTTATTCTACAATGGAAGGAATAGTCCCGAGTTGCTGTAGGCTTACAACCCGGCAATTGGGGGCTACCTTATTCATATTGAAATTATATCAAATATACAAGTCCCATGTCACTGCCAGCATGCACCATGGCACTTGGGGGCTAATGCAAAGACAATTTTACTGGCCTTATTGAAGACCCGACTCATCACATCATAATGAGCCGGCCCTTGGGGGCTACCAATTGCTCCTGTTAACCATTCAAGATACATAAGATTTTATTCCATTATATTGAAGGGTCCACTACTCAGTTGGTAAATCACAAAGCTCTTAACCTTGTGGACGTGGGTTCAAGCCCCATGATGGGGGTTACATCATATGATGTTCTTTTCAAAAGAATTATTTATAAAGTCCCAGCTCAATATTATCTTACTAATCCAGCCCTTGGGGGCTTCACGTTGTTGTTCAAGTCTATATGATCATATTTATAAAGTCCCTACTCATTATTTCTTAATGACCCGGCCCATTGGGGGCTACACTGGTTGAAGCTTTTATGAGTATATGGCAATTACAAGTCCTAGGTTGCTGCAAGCATGACAACCCGACACTTGGGGGCTACATATATGGAGTATTCACTCTTTACTAGTGACTAAGATGAACAACATGGATTTCTTCAAAATAGCAATATTTATATTGAAGCAAGTCTTAAGTCATCACTTAGTTTCTGCTCAAGACTTGGGGGCTATAGGTAATATGGATATAAGGGAGAAAAATCTTCAAATTCTCAGTTTTGAGTAAACCAGATTGACCCGGCATCACAAATAACTATGACCCGGCGTCGGCAACAATTATGACCCAGTGCTATCAATATTTACAAACCGGATATTTTGGCAATGATAAACCAGCAAAATTCTACAAGCCGGCTGAAAGTCAGATGAGTATTTCAAGACCAATATTTTTTAAGCCGGCGCTTTGGAAGCTGATTCAAGTGGATTTTTTGTTACAATATTTCTCTACAAGAGACCAATGTCAGCAAATTGACTTTGAAGCTGGCCTATTGGCCCGAATTTCTCAAAAGAAGTATCTGGATTTTTTACATTGACAAAGTCAAAACATATCTGCTAAGGGAGATTTGCTATAAGATCATGGACATGTAAATATCAACAAGGAAATGACGAGGACTTAACGATGATTAGACGCCAGCTTACAAGAATTTTTAACCGGGAGCACAACCTGTCAAATTTGTTCTTGTGTCTATTTTGCAGGATCAGTTTAACATGGATAAATCCAAATTAAACTGGGGCTAATGTTGGGGATATACCCTGCAGTATGACCTGGCCGGAAGTATGACCGGACAGACTTGGCAATTCACTGGTGACCCGCCCTGACTTGGTGACTCACTAAGTGATCCACCCGGATCTCTCCACTCACTGATGACCTGGCCGAGCCATGTGACTCATTGGGGACCCGGCTGGCGGAACAGAGGAGCAACAAGACCCGGTGGCCCAAGCAGACGGTTCATGGAAGGCCGGCTCGTATTATGGTGGGCCGGCTTAAAAGAAAGCATAAGGAATATTCCCTTACAAAGGAAGCAAGACTAGGACTCCACTTGTAATAGAGTAATCCTAATCCTAATAGGACTAGTCATGTAAACCGCCCCTTCAACATATATAAGGAGGGGCAGGGAACCCCAAGAGGGACAAGATTCACAAGATTCACAAGTTGGACAAGTTAGGTTTAGACAATAGCTCTCGAGATAGAGCACTCTTGTAACCGTGATGATCATCATCAATATCAATGAAGTAGGATGTAGGCTTTTACCTCCACCGTGAGGGGCCGAACCTAGGTAAAACACCGCGTCTCTTGTCCCGCTCAACCCCTCTCAAGATACCACATAGATGCGTTGGCCTCGCGACTAAGTCCTGACACTAAGGACATCTGCCGTGACAATTCCACAACAGAAGTGATTTCGAGGGTATGGTCATCTTGCCTGCAAAGTTCTCCGAGAAGACGAAAGCTTGATCCTCGTAATCGTACTCAACGGGTTCCTCGAACACGAACTTGACTCCCGGCTCTACCCAAGGCAAGAACACAAGCAAAGGAAACCATAGTCAACCACGGTGCAATGCGCAAGCAACATGATGCAAAACATGGCATGATATGCGAGATGTGATATGTAATGCATATGCGTGCTCCAGAAGGAAAAGATTGAACCAGGACTCAACTTGGAAAACCAAGAGTGCCGCTAGAAAGATGAGTTGATTTGGGTCAAAATTGATATAAATATCACTAGAATTGGATGCACGGTTTGCAAATGGCAAGCAAAACAATAATGGCACAAATCTGCGATTAACAGCACAATGCCATCTAGAATGCAACAACAAACTAAGCTACTGCACTCTAACATAGCAACAAAGCACATGGTAGTGATCTACTCAAGATGACTGACAAAACATGAACACTGAGCTAAGGCTAAATCACACAATAGCAGGTTCAAACAAGCATGGCAAAAGGGCAAAATATATCAGCATCACAGACTTAGTGAAAATAACATGTGAGGAATTAACATCAGGAAGCAATGTTTAGATCAAGATATCAACATGCTACATGATCTGATCATAGCAATACAAGGAATGGCATGAATCTACTCAAAGCGTATAACAAAAGTTCCTTACTGACCATAAGTCAAAAAGGATCATAAGATATGATGGCAACCATGTAAACATAGCAAGTTTCGTTAGCAGATTCAGACTTAGCAGAAAACTGGACATGGCAAAAACCGAGTTACGAAGGCATGTTCGCGAGCTCGATGCACTAACCACAAGGCATATCATGACAATCTAAGCATACACCCAGCAAGAACACATGATCAAGAAGCTATCCATGGCAAGAACAATCTCATAGCATGAAAGGATCAACTACAACAACCTTGGCAAAATTGATTAACACGTAAACAATCTGCCAGGAACATTTTATATCAAAAGTAGAGCAAGATTGAGTCATGCTAGGGCACTCCATAAATTCAAACAAGGGCATGGATGTATAGAGCATAACAATATCTCAAAATCATCCTTACTGAACATACTCAAAAGAAGCATGGATCACTCTGTAGCAACATGAATACATGGCATAAAAATAACAGCAGAGCAAAGACTTGGTGAAATTCTAAGTCTCTGAAATCAGCAACATCACGAGAGCTACTTTGCATGCTTGTGCTAGTCACCACATTGATCACAAAAATACATGGCATACACCCCTGAAAAGATGGCATGGCGTATAGCAAAACACATGTAGGGCTCAAGTCCATAGGAGGCACACAATAATTGTGGCAAAAATGACAAATGCTCATAACTGATAAGAATCAACACCTAACATTATGAAGAACTCTTGCAACAGCAATTAGGGCATCAAGATGGACTCAAACAAGCATGATGCAATGGATTGAAATGAAGAGGACATCCTGATGAACAATTTGAGAACCCATGCACGCAAAACGGAGCTACGGATGAGGAGATATGGCATGGCAAAGGTAGCACCAGAATATGCAAATCTCGGGACTTGGAGAAAATTCAAGGGGGGGGGGAAGTCAACCTGCGGATCTGGATCTGGATCCAGATCGAGGCGGGGCAGGGCTCGCCGGAGGAGGGCCGGGGCGGCGTCGGCTGGATGCGGTGCATGGCTGCGATGGGCGAAGACTGCGGCAGCGGCGAGGCAGGGTCGGGCCCGGCGCTGGGCGAAGGCGGCTCGGGATGCGTGGCGGCGGGGCGCGGTGGCCGGCGGCGGCGCACGCGATCGTCGGCGGCGGAGCGGCGTAGGCCGCGGGCGGGAGGCGTTGGAGGCGAGAGCGGGCGGCGGGGCAGGCGCGCGGTGGCTCAGGCCCGTTGCGGCCTGGGGCGGGCCGGCCTCAGGCCCCGGCAGGCCGCGGCGGCGTGGGAGGAGAGAGAGGGAGGCAGTGCACTGAGGTGGCGGCGCCTGGTTGGCTCAGGCGGTGGAGGAGGCGATGTGGCACGCCTTGATTCGTCGGGGTGACACGTCCGGCGGACATGTTCGACGCGGGATGGACATGTCCGGCGGCGCGAGGAGGGAGATGGCTAGGATTTATCCGCGAAATTTCGGGGAGGCACACATATAAATAGGTAGAGGGAGCTAGGAGAGTCCAAATGAGGTGCGGTTTTTGGCCACGCGATCGTGATCAGACGACCGAGAGGATGGAGGGGGTTTAGATAGGTTTTGGGCCACTTTGGAGGGGTGTTGGGCTGCAACACACACAATGCCTTTACGGTTCCCTGGTTAAATGTTGGAGTAACAAACGGACTCCAAATGGCACGGAACTTTACAGGTGGTCTAACAGTGGTAAACCAAGGCCGCTTGGCAAATCTCGGTCCGTTCCGAGACAGTTTAACTCCTGCTCACGAAAACAGACAAAAGGGGCCGCCGGAGGATGTAGGAGTGTCGGATCGCAAAACGGACAACGAGGAAAAAGCTCGGATGCATGAGACGAACATGTATGCAAATGCGATGCACATGATGACATGATATGAAATGCATGACATGCAAACAAATCACAAGGAAACAACAGCGAAAAACTGGAAGACATCTGGTGCAACGGTCTCGGGGCGTTACAACACTCCACTACAAGAGGATCTTGTCCCGAGATCTAGGATGGCACCGGAGGGAAAAGGAAGAGGAAGATCAGAGGTAAAACTAAGTTGCTTCTTTGAAAAACGAGAGAAACCAAAGAACCTTGAGAGGTTGAACAAATTGAAATAAAGAATACAACAGAGATGAACAAAGTTGAAATCACTCCGTTAGGAAAGAGGAACAAGGAACATTACAAGGACCTTGTAGGTTGAAAGACAAAAGAAAAGGATTGCAATGGAAAAGTACATGCAAACACTCCGGTAGAACGAGATGCACAATGAACGATAAGGATCAATGATGACAACACTCCGGCTGGAAATGGAAGGTAAAGAATATGAGCTTGGCAAAATGAAAGCACTTGGATGACAGTCCGGTTAGAAGAGGAATGATAGACATAACAGTCGGGTTAAAACAAGATAGAGAAGGGAAAAGAATGATATAATTTGGACAACACTCCGACTGTAAATGGAAGGAATTGGACATGATCTTGACAAAACAAGATGATGGGTTAAAGAGAGCAACATCACAATGCCTCCGGAAGAAAAAGAATAGAAGTTAGATCATTGTAGTAACAAAATGGAGAAGAAAATGCCAACTTCTACCCCAGATGAGCTCGAAGAAGCATCTTTAGAAGAAGGGTCGAACGGAGTTGTTGGAAAACCAACAACGAAAAAACAACAACGTTGTAGTGGGCTTATGGAGAACATCTCAGAACTATGAGGTGAAATTCTGCCACTAACGGAAACAATAGATTGGATTGATATCAACAAGGAGATGAGAAACTTATTTCACCAGGAGGATAAATGAAGAACTTGGGTCATTTATAAGCAACATAAATAGCAACAATCCTTAGGGAAGGCTTTAGGTGAAATATAACCCAAGATAATTCCAATGACGAGGTTGATTGGTTGAAAAGATGTCTTGAGCGAAGAGAAAATGATGGATTTAGATATGTCACTCTTGAAAAACTTGTGAATCATGAAACACGAAGGGAAAATTATCAACAATGACATAACACCACCTCAAAATATAAGATAGAACGAATAGGACTTTGGGATGCAAGATGCAAAATGCTTGAACTCCTCTGAAAAGAATCTCAATGAACACTTCGAGAAGAAATTGAAACCTTGATCAACCATCATGTAGAGCCTCCATGAAGAACTCCGGTAAGAAAAGGATGATCAAACGAAAGGAAAGAGAAGTTGAAAACATAAGGTGAGTCCTTGCAATGATTTAGGTGAATCTCCATGGTGAAATAATTGCGAGAGCTTGGGACTCCGGGAAAGAAAGATGAACAAATGACCTCAAGAATTTAGATGAACCTCCAGAGTAAGGAATTAATCACTTGGATGAAACAAGAATAAGAATTATGCTATGCGTATCCTTCACCAATTAAATTGATGACAAACAATGGATTTGGCATACTACTTATTCTCGTAGAAAGCATTAAGATAGATATAGCGTCAACTTGGGAAGGTCTTCAACGAACCACCGGTAGAATTTGAAAAGCACGAATGCATTGACATGATAAACGAAGGAAGGAGAATCTTGGAAGAACCACCGTAAGAATTGAAAACGATTGAAGAAAAGATAAAGAAGCACCGGGAAGAATTAGAGAACAAATGAAGATACTTGAGGGGATTTAGATACATGAGAACGAAGAGATCATGAACTGATTAGAGGATATATGAGCGATGCACCGGTTAGATTTAGAGAAAGGGAGACGAAAGCTGAGAATGAATAATTCTGAGATGATGGCCTCCGGATAATCAAACTGAAAAATACTCCTGAATAGCTCTGGAAGGTTGAAAAGTATTGTCACAAACGAAAACAATTATGAGAGGATAGAATCAAGCTTGAACTGAGAATCTTTGATAGAATGGGTAAGATTTTAAGAAGAACTCTTCTTCGGTATTCAAATACAGAGAATGACGATGAGAAACACCACCATGAATTTTTGAGGTACTCCGGAATGAAAAATTAGAAAAGTTGAACCAACGATGATTTGAAAGAGATATTGGAGACGGCAATTGACTGATGAAAATTCATTCTTACGTCGAACTCGGAGAAGAATTTGAGAGTAACTCCGGGAAAATAGAGGAGTTAGGTAAGATCCTGGGAAAATACCTGTGGGTTAGGGCCCACTCAAAAGAAACAACGTTGAAAAGATTGCTTGAAAAGAGAGATGGCACCAGTTGAATTAAATGACTCAAAAGAGATAACATCCTCAAAAGAACTTGAACGAATGCAGAGTGGAAACACGAATCTTCGAGATATCTTCAGCACTCTGGAACAAAAGAATAGCAAGAGGTGAATGATTAAGAGGTGAACCGACATGAGAAAGCATTGGGCAAAATGAAAGGACTATGCTCAATACCAAAGCTTGAATTGAATCCACCGGAGAAGGAAAAGAATGAAAAATGATGACCATGTAGAGCATCTTCATGCGAACCACCGGGTAAGAACATTGATTGCAAAGAATGACGAGAGTTCACATGAATAAAATAGATACTTGATTAAGAAGTCCGAGTCCTTGAAGCAAAAGGGTGGGAGGGCGGGGAAAACAAAGACAACTTGTGACGGATGAAACAAACACCGTTGAGAAGACTAAGAGTTGATCTTGCGGATGTTGAAAAAGATCGGATCCACTTGAAGAGAAACACGCCGGTTGAAAAGGATTGACATGACAATCTCGATTATCATGAAGAATTGGTATTCACATAGAAGTATGAGAACACCACTTGGAAAAGGTATGGAATCAACATTAGACTTCGAAGCAACTCGAATACCACAACTCAAAAAAAAACAAAGGATTGCCTTGCAGGATAAGCCGGGACAAACATATGATAGAGATTTTGTCTAATGTTTTCGTGGTGGGGCCCACACGGGCTCGATCGTACAACACCATCATGTACAAGGCAGTGCACATGACATACGAAGCGTCCTCGAGTCAGCATAGCCAAGGACTCTTTAAGACACAATGAGACCACTGTAAAACCAACCGTGGATAGGCGGACCACTAGACGTCGAATCCCAATCTCACATCATGCATCTGTCGGAAAGATATCGTAAGAGCTACTTGAATTCCCACTTATAAACTCCTGAAACTTTTTGGTTATGCAATCAGGTGTTGGGGATACAGGGGAAGAATAATATCTCACCCAAACTAAAAAATCCTACATCCAGTTGTATCCATCCTTCAACACATAACCAAGAAACCTTCGAAAATCATTTACCTCAACCTTCGAGAAGCATCCATTATATGAGTTATGGCAATACTCCCGAACTCCCGCCCCAGTACTGGGTGGCATCGAGGTTATCACACCAACAACTGCATAAAAGAGATTTTCGATGTCGGCGAAACTTAGGTATTCCAGAACTGCAACGATAAAATTGTGACGACGACAACACCTCGGAGCTCAACTCCCCGGGACACTGCCACAACCCCTAAATGTCAGGAGGCACCAAGAACAATGTTCTCGTCACAAAACCATCAGAACGATTCCAAGATACCCACGTGATCCTAAATTTTTTTTAGTGAAATTTGGGGAGAGAAGAGTCAAAACTCTACGTCAGGTTGCCTCACCAGAGCGACGAAGGGACTGAGGAGTAAAAAGAATCCTACTCTCTGATATATATAATCCTATAAGACTCAAAACATTTTTCTAGACTCAACAACACCAGCGATTCGATCAAGCAGGGGGTTCCTAAGTCGGGGATGGCTCTGATACCAACTTGTAACACCCACGATGCAGCTATATCTCACACGTGTCGGAGCACGACTTAGAGGCATAACCGCATTGTAGGCATGTCGCAAGAGGGGTAATCTTTACACATCCCGTGTAATGAATAAGAAAGGGATAAAGAGTTGCCTTACAATCGCCACTTCACACAATACATAAATATAGCATTACATCATCCAGAATGCAATCAAGGTCCGACTACGGAACCAAAATAAAGACAACCCCTAATGCTAGATCCCCGATCGCCCCGACTGGGCTCCACTACCGGTCAACTGGAAATGAAACAACACAACAAACACAATTTTCATCGAGCTCCCACGTGAGCTCAGTTGCGTCACCTGCACTAGTTTCATCGGCACCTGCAAACTGGTTTTGGAAGTAATCTGTGAGTCACGGGGACTCAGCAATCTCACACCCTTGCGATCAAGACTATTTAAGCTTATGGGAAGGAAAGGGTAGTGAGGTGGAGTTGGAGCAAGCACTAGCATATTTGGTGGCTAACTTACGCAAATGAGAGCGAGAAGAGAAGCAAAGCAGGTTCGTGAACTAGAAATGATCAAGAAGTGATCCTGAAACTACTTACGTTCAAACATAACACAAAAACCGTGTTCACTTCCCGGACTCCGCCGGAAAGAGACCATCATGGGTACACACGCGGTTGATGCATTTTAATTAAGTTAAGTGTCAAGTTATCTACAACAGGGTATTAACAAATTCCCATCTGCCCATAACCACAGGCACGGCTTTCGAAAGTTCAAATCCCTACAGGGGTGTCCCAACTTAGCCCATCACAAGCTCTCACAGTCAATGAAGGGTATTCCTTCTCCCAGGAAGACCCGATCAGACTCAGAATCCCGGTTACAAGACATTTCGACAATGTAAAAACAAGACCAGCAAAGCCGCCCGGATGTGCCGACAAATCCCGATAGGAGCTGCACATATCTTGTTCTCAGGGCACACCGGATTGTCCAAACTTTCGGTAGGCCAACCCAGAGTTTCCCTTGGTGGACACTGGCGGCTGACAGGTTGGACCAACAATCAGAGGAGCACTGGCCCGGGGGTTTAAAATAAAGATCACCCTTGAGTCTGCAGAACCCAAGGGAAAACGGCTCAGGTGGCAAATGGTAAATCCAAGGTTGGGCCTTGCTGGAGGAGTTTTATTCAAGGTGAACTTTCAAGGGGTTCCCATTATAACCCAACCACGTAAGGAATGCAAAATCAAGGAACATAACACCGGTATGACGGAAACTAGGGCGAAAAGAGTGGAACATAACACCAGGCATAAGGCCGAGCCTTCCACCCATTACCAAGTATATAGGTGCATTAATTAAATAAGAGATATTATGATATCCCAACATATCCATGTTCCAACATGGAACAAACTCCATCTTCACCTGCAACTAGCAACGCTATAAGAGGGGCTGAGCAAAACGGTAACATAGCCAAACAACGGTTTGCTAGGAAAGGTGGGTTAGAGTCTTGGCTTAGCAATATGGGAGGAATGATATAGAAAGTGGTAGGTATCGCAGCACAGCAATAGAGCGAGCAACTAGCAAGCAAATATATAAGTGATTTCGAGGGTATGGTCATCTTGCCTGCAAACTACTCCGAGAAGACGAAAGCTTGATCCTCGTAATCATACTCAACGGGTTCCTCGAACACGAACTCGACTCCCGGCTCTACCCAAGGCAAGAACACAAGCAAAGGAGACCATAATCAACCACGGTGCAATGCACAAGCAACATGATGCAAAACATGGCAAGATATGTGGGATGTGATATGCAATGCATATGAATGCTCCGAAAGAAAAAGATTGAACCAGGCCTCAACTTGGCAAACCAAGAGTGCCGCTGGAAAGATGAGTTGATTTCGGTCAAAATTGATATAAAGATCACCGGAATTGGATGCACGGTTTGCAAATGGCAAGCAAAACAATAATGGCACAAATGTGCGATTAACGGCACGATGTCATCTAGAATGCAACAAGAAACTAAGCTACTGCACTCTAACATAGCAACAAAGTACATGGCAGTGATCTACTCAAGATGATCGACAAAATATGAACACTGAGCTACGGCAAAATCACAAAATAGCAGGTTCAAACAAGCATGGCAAAAGGGCAAAATATATCAGCATCACAGACTTAGGAAGCAATGTCAGGAATTAACATCAGGAAGCAATGTTTAGATCAAGATATCAACATGCTACATGATCTGATCATAGCAATACAAGGAATGGCATGAATCTACTCAAAGCGTATAACAAAAGTTCCTTACTGACCATAAGTCAAAAAGGATCATAAGATATGATGGCAACCATGTAAACATAGCAAGTTTCGTTAGCAGATTCAGACTTAGCAGAAAACTGGACATGGCAAAAACAGAGTTACGAAGGCATGTTTGCGAGCTCGATGCACTAACCACAAGGCATTGCATGACAATCTAAGAATACAACCAGCAAGAAGACATGATCAAGAAGTTGTCCATGGCAAGAACAATCTCATAGCATGCAAGGATCAACTACAACAACCTTGGCAAAATTGATTAACACGTATACAATCTGCCAGGAACATTTTATAGCAAAAGTAGAGCAAGATTGAGTCATGCTAGGGCACTCCATAAATGCAAACAGGGGCATGGATGTATAGAGCATAACAATATATCAAAATCATCCTTACTGAACATACTCAAAAGAAGCATGGATCACTCTGTAGCAACATGAATACATGGCATAAAAGTAAAAGCAGAGCAAAGACTTTGTGAAATTCTAAGTCTCTGAAATAAGCAACATCACGAGAGCTACTTTGCATGCTTGTGCTAGTCACCACATTGATCACAAAAATACATGGCATACACCCCTGTAAATATGGCTTGGCATATAACAAAACACGTGTAGGGCTGAAGTCCATAGGAGGCACACAATAATCATGGGATAAATGACAAATGCTCATAAACTGATAAGAATCAACAGCTAACATTATGAAGCACTCTTGCAACAACAATTAGGGCATCAAGATGGACTCAAACAAGCATGATGCAATGGAATGAAATGAAGAGGACATCCTTATGAACAATTTGAGAACTCATGCACGCAAAACGGAGCTACGGATGAGGAGATATGGCATGGCAAAGGTAGCAACAGAATATGCAAATCGCTGGACTTGGAGAAAATTCGAGGGGGGGGGAGTCAACCTGCGTATCTGGATCTGGATCCAGATCAAGGCGGGGCCGGGCTCGCCGGAGGAGGGCCGGGGCGGCGCCGGCGGGATGCGGCGCATGGCGGCGACGGGCGAAAGCGGCGACAGCGGCGAGGCGCGGTCGGGCTCGGCACTGGGCGAAGGCGGCGTTGTGGCCGGCGGCAGCGCACGCGGTCGTTGGTGGCGGAGCGGCGCAGGTCGTCGGCGAGTGGCGGTGGAGGCGAGCGCGAGCGGCGGGGCAGGCGCGCGCTGGCTTAGGACCGTTGCGGCCCGGGGCGGGCCGGCCTCGGGCCCCGGCAGGCCGCGGCGGTGCGGGAGGAGAAAGAGGGAGGCGGCGCACTGAGGTGGCGGCGCCTGGTTGGCTGGGGCGGCGGAGGAGGCGACTTGGCGCACCATGATTCGTCGGGGTGATGCGTCTGGCGAACATGTCCGACGCGGGATGGACGTGTCCGGCGGCGCGAGGAGGGAGATGGCTAGGGTTTATCCGCGAAATTTCGGGGAGGCACACATATAAATAGGTAGAGGGAGCTAGGAAAGTCCAAATGAAGTGCCATTTTCGGCCACACGATCGTGATCGGAGACCGAGAGGATGGAGGGTGTTTAGATGGGTTTGGGACACTTTGGAGGGGTGTTGGGCTGCAACACACACGAGGCCTTTATGGTTCCCCGGTTAACCGTTGGAGTAACAAACGGACTCCAAATGGCATGAAACTTGACAGGCGGTCTACGGGTGGTAAACCAAGGTCGCTTGTCAAATCCCGGTCCATTCCGAGATAGTTTAACACCCGCTCACGAAAAGAGACAAAAGGGGGTGCCAGAGGACGTAGGACTGTCGGATTGCAAACGGACAACGGGGAAAAAGCTCGGATGCATGAGACGAACACGTATGCAAATGCGATGCACATGATGACATGATATGAAATGCATGGCACGCAAACAAATGACAAGGCAACAACAGCGAAAAACAGGAAGACACCTGGCGCAACGGTCTTGGGGCGTTACACAAAATTTGACCATAGATTTAACTGACAAAATGGTAATGCATGTCACTAAGAACTATATCATTGGATTCATATTTGAACATAATTTCAAATGGTGTAATTTTTAGTGACATGCATTGGCATTTTCTTAGGTAAATCTATGGTCAAAATTTTATACTAAATACGAGGTAGTATTCCCTCTGTCCCAAAATTCTTGTCTTACATTTGTTTAGATACAGATGTATGTAACACTAAAATGTAACTAGATACATCCGTATTTAGACAAATTTAAGACAAGAATTTTGGGACGGAGGGAGTACAAAAGTGGGCTATGTAGGCCAAAACATGTGCCAAATTCACTTGTGATGCATTTGGCATCGATGCCCCTCCATTGCTCACCTGGTGCCCCAATCTGGATCACCTACTTTGCTCCCATGCCAAATTAACTCACGCAATGAAAAAACACTACGCGGGAGAGAGAGAGGACTGAGGCAATAAAAAACACTTGTTTGGGAGAGTGAGAGGCTAGTGTAGTTGGTTTGATTGATTTGTTTATACATGTGGGTCTGTGTGCACAACGGTGCCAATTCTCTCACATCGCGAGAGCGGTGCCAAAAATCTTTTGATTTGACATCGATGCGTATTATCTAGCATACTTTTGGGAAATATGGCATCGGCTACATAGTGGAAGGCAACAAATTCCCAAGATCTTCATGTGCTCCTATTTAAATGAGAGGAAACAGAAAGAGAGAGAGAGAGAGAGGGAGAGAGTGAAAAAATATCACTAGCCAGCCAACCCTATCATATGAGCGAATGATATTGGTACCTCTTGATGACACAGCAATCTTATGCAGCCAGCTGCTCTAATATGTTCTCTTCTTTTGCAGATAAAAAAAGACACGAAAGTGAAAAATGTGCTGCACTATAACAATCTCATCGAAAGCCTTGATCTCCCTCTTACATAAATTGATTTGATCGACTATCGAGGCAGCACATCTGAGATTAAATTGGCCAGGCTCTTTGTTCTGGAGGAAAGTGTGCTCAAGGTAATGAGGTTTGGCATTCTCTGGTGCAACAATGAATGGCGTGCTGATCACCGCAAGCGTCTAAGCCTAAATGACAAAGTCTCCGCAGAAGTTGAATTTGTTTTTGAAACATCAAGTGGCCAGAGACTCGAAAACTTATTTGCCTATTAGTGACATGTCAGGGCGGTGGATTTTAGTTTGTACGATAATGATGCATCCACCTAAAGTAATGAAAGTTCTTACGTAAACTTCCTAGTAATTCCCTCTGCGTAGGTGCAGCATTACTCCTAACATTTGTAATATCAGTTTGAAACTTGTAATATTGTCGTGTCCTATTCCTGTGTTTTCAAAATCCTGCGAATCAAACAGGTCATGAGTTGGTGATGATGTTGTGCCTCCCATCTTTCACCAATAGCCGTAGGATCTAGATCTGACACATACAAACCAAGCTTCTCCATTTTTGCAAAAAGATGCCCGCACTTGTTCCCTATTTACAAACAACTCCTTGTCTCTCATAATCAGCCTTATCTCCTCCCCACCACATCTAGAAGTCCGTGGAAAAATCTAGCATGATGGACGCTACCGGAGCCGTCCACCCCCAATCTTGGTGTTCCGTGCAATGAACGGGCATCTACGCACGGGAAATTTTGTCGAACAGGGCTAGTTGTAAGAAGGCTAGCTCTACAGCCATGATGATAGTGACTGCAGACGGTGAGGCTGACTATGGTATGCCGAACACGGCGCCTATACTCAGGTGTCATCTCCGGCCAGGGTCTTGTCACTTCACTGTGAGGGGCAGCACATAATAATTTGACCAACGGGTAGTACAGTGCTAGTACTCCTACTACTACATTGGTAGTACTACTACTAGTACTAGTAGCACCACCGTCTGGATTTAGGAGAACTACCACGTCCATCTGGATTTTAGTATTTGACTAGCAATATCTAGTAATGCATGTCACAAAAAATGTACTACTCCCTTTGTAAATAAATACTTGGTGTTTTATTTGTATCGGCGAGAGAACTTAATGTTTTTTTGCTAACTAGAGTACTAATAGGATTACATGCAATGAACTAAACACTGCATGTCATGTTTGGTACTCTCAAGTCATTGAAAGGATGCACGTCCCACATCTCTCATTGGTTGATATGTCATGAAATAAGAAACAAGGAGGGAGTTAGTGCACCGTGCCTAAGTATTTTGGGATTAGTTGGTTTTCGTAAGGTGACTTACACAACATTTTTATTTACATGCATTAACATTTTATTAGTTAAATCAAAGGTCAAAACTTGGAGCAAAATGCAAAGGGGACCAATGTACCCGTAAACATCAAACTTCTCTCGTTTGGCCCCAACTAGAGGTCCGGTGAGATGACTATACTGCACCGGCATGAAGGGGGACACAGCTTCATTGACTTAATACAACTGCCTTTGGGTGAATGACACGTTGGCCCAGGGGGTGGCTGGCCCACCTATCATACAGCCAAAGGCAGGTGCAGTAGAGGGCCGAGGAGTAGTACAAAATCCTACGCACCTACGCATGCTAACCAAGGGCAAGAGTGATCCCTCGAATCGCAAGATCAGTTGACTAGAAGGTAAGCTAGACCCATGGAGGCGATGAGCGCGAGCACCAGCCGGCTGTGCCGGATGGTCCACGATGCTGGCCTACGGCCCGGCACCGAGGAACGTCACCAGGTAGTATTGCTTGAGGCCACCATGGTGAGGTGCCGCTTGGACGACAACTTCGTCTCCTTGTTCGACGAGGTCCTCGTCGGTTTCCTCGACAAGTTCACCGTTGTCAAGAAGCTTGCGGACGACTTTGACATAAGCCTCCAGCCGACGCGCCTAGGCTCTGTGATGCCCGGCACCCTCAACGGCCACTATGGTGACAACCTCTTCGACGCACTGGTGACCCTGCGACTGCCCACCGTCGCGCCGGAGAATGTCCACCTTGAGGTCGCGCTCGCCGTGCAGCGCCTAGCGCAGCAAGACACCATCGACATAATCACCCATGTCTATGCGCAAATCGTCCACAAGGACTGCTACATGCAAGAGGAGGACGATAGGACACTGGCCTTCTTGGACTGTAGGGCAACCTTGGACGACACTGTTCAGAAGCACGTTGAGCTCGCCGCCAACGCCGCTGCTCCTCACACGTCGGTTGGTGACCCGGCACACTAGGGCGTGAGGATGTCGTTGATGGATCCGTATGTATTTTTATCTTTCTGTCAAATCCATGTAGTAGTATATGATACTACAGTAATTATCTTACCTTTCGCATCAACTTCATAATTTTCGTACGTACTCCATGCATGAACAGCGCCAGAACCAAACTTCTCCTTACACTAGGCAAAATCGTTATTTTCTATCTATCGGTCGCGCCATGGAGCAGAACCAAATTTTACATGTTACAAGTTCAAAAGGAAAAGCCTATCGTGTTCGCGTCGCACCCCCACACGGTTGGTCCGGCACGCCGCTCAAGCGGGAATGCGTGCGGCGTTGCATTTTCACTTACAAGTGGGACCGCAGTTGAGCAAACTGACTATCGGCCAACCCCCACCTCGCCCACCGCGCGATGGCTGAGAAAACGGGAGGTAGAAGAGATGGCTGTAGCACGGACTCCAAGAAAATTGGTGTCGGATGGGCCTCATGTGGGTGGCGTGTGTCGTACTGCTAGACGTGAATGCTAGTTATGGCCCATGCCACCCCACTATATCGAGCCTATATCAAGGTACATAGAACAAATTTCCTGCAGTCCGTGCTCAGCCCCTCCTCTATCTCTCTTCTCAGCCAGCCAGCGGACGTGCGGAGCCCATCGTCTGTTTGCTCACATGCGGCCCCACATGTCAGTGAAAACGCAAGAGGACCCACTGAACCTGCACATCTTTCACCTCGACGTGCTGGTGATGAAGAACAAATCCAATAAAGATCTTCGGTGGCCACTTTTGGAGTTACTCAAGAGTAGTAAGATTCTATTTACAGTTTAACCCAAGATGCATATCTCGTGGCTTCAACTACCACTCTATTTTCTTTCATGACACGACCTGGATGCTGGATGTCCCACGTGTCGGCAAAAGGAGGAAGAACCCGACCAAATCTTCGGTTGTGCTCTCGGATTAGACTAGTTGTGCTAACTTAAAATTTTTATTGTGTACTCCCTCCGTTCCAAAATACTTGACTTCCATTTGTCCAAAAATGGATGTACCTATATACTAAAACATGTCTAGATACATATATATTTTGACAAATAGAAGACATGTATTGTGCAACGGAGGGAGTAGAATGGATGCAAGTTTTTGTATTGGGAAGAAGAGTACATCCATATATTGATAGAGCGCAATTTAGTAGATGTTCTATCACTTTTAGCTAGCACAGAGGCTAGAGATGAGATTAGTGCACTTGTTGATACTCCTACTAGAATAGAGGCTAGACATGAGACTAGATGCGAGGAAGCAACGCCTACTTCTTTACACTCGAAGAACAAAGAAGCATGCAAGATCGAGCCTCCGCAGATCAACAATGAACGCATCAAGAAGGCACTAATCCAACTTACAGGAGTAGTAAAATGTATTCTTGTGATTCTTGCTTTCTTTGGTCTTGCTTTTCTAGTAAAAATTATCATTGGAGTTCGTGCAAAACGGAGGTCCGTTTGGGGTCGTGCATTGGAGTTGGCCTTACAAGTGGGACCGCAGTTAAGGAAACCGACTATCAGCAAACCCCCACCCCGCCTGCCATGCGATGGCTGAAGTTAGAGAAACGACGAGGTTGAAGAGATTTCTCTAGCACAGACTCCAAGAAATAATATGGTGTTAGATGGATGTCATGGTGGTGGCGTGTGCCGTACTCCTGGACGTGAATGCTTGTTCTGGCCCATGCCACCCTACTACTCCTACTACATACTCCTACTATATAGTACCAGTATCGAGAATTCGAGGTGCTGGTTACGTAGAAGACAGGCAACAAGCTTGTCGAAGATAGCAACAACTTGATAGTTGTTGTAATTCCAAGAGCGGTTGGGAACTCGACAAATTGCTATCTTCCATAGAAGACAGTCACCATGATCGTATTTGAACGTGCGTACAATACTGGTGTGCTTAACCTCTGGGCAACCTGCTGATATTTTTGGAAGTGGAACCCGGTCACGAGTGTACACATTCACAAGTTCCCACTCGCAGTTGGACCCAATGTAAACAACCAAATCTCCATTTGCGCCAGTCCAAGCCTTTCCCTCAAGCGATGGCATCTTAACATCATACGTATCATTATCAAGCGGCATCAACTTGCGCAGGGCGAGGCCTCCGTCGTGCCGGCGTCAGTCATCAGGGTCACGGCGAAGAAGATAGGGGATATCAAACTGCTCCTTGACTCTTGGGTTCCTTGTAACAATGCCGGCGCCGGTCATCAGGGTCACGGCGAATGAACCTGCCATGTTAGCCAAGGTGATGACGTCGCACCGATCAATGAGTTCCTCCACCACGTCATCTTTCAGATCGGGGCAAGAATAACGGGGTCGTTTCCGGCCTGTTCCCTCCATGGAGAAGACGATCGAACAAGGGTAGAAGAAAGGGTGAAGGGCTGAAGGAAATTGGAGGAGGGAGAGGAAGAGCATGCGACAGCAGTTCCAAATCGAGAGGGAAAGGCGAAGAGTCGGTGGACGGTTGCGAGTTTGCCACGGTTCACGAAGAGGCGCCCCGGCCTACACGTCCGTTCGGAAATACCCCTACTAATCACCGTCGTCTCACTGATATGTTGGAACGGGACCACATGTCAACGAAACTTGGTGTGTAATTTCTCATGCAAAATGCGATATGGCCGCGTTGGCCTGAGGTGCCGCATTAGTTATCGACCCTTATTTTTTAATTGGCGTGCCGATCAGTTTCGAAGCACGACTAACTGGTACTGTATGCAGAGAAAATATAAACTACTCTACCACTACTCCACCTCCAGTACTAGTAGTATAAAAAAGATATATAGGCTGGAGCTTCAGCGCTTTCTTGCTAAGGGCTGCCCACTTGGTTCACACACTACCACCATCTCTCCAGATCTAAAAAAGACGGTCCCGCTCTCCCTTCTCATCGGTGGTCACAGATCCGCCGGGGAAGAAAAGGACGTGCAACATTGACGCACTCGTCGTCGGCGAGCGAGGTTATGCACTGACGACAAGGCCGTCCTCTCAGACCTAGCGCCCGCGCGGGATGGCCTCCGCCCCCAAGCTCGCTGCCGTAGTGTGTGCGAAGGACAACAACCACGAGCGAAGCCACGTCCTGCCGACCCTCAAGTATGCTACCTCTTTTCAAACCATAACCTTGTTCTCTTGCCCCATCTGCCACGTCGTTGCATGTGGATCTTTTTCCAATCCACCATCTTCCCAATTTGCTATCCTCTGCTCTGCTGGCCACACAGACGAAAACCATAATTTGCACTATTAAAGGAAACCCTACTTCATGCAGACTAATCCATGTCTAGGTTGAATAAGGAAAGGAAGGGAGACTATACTGTCCAAGAGAGTAGGAATCGAACCCGCATCTGGTTGAAAAGGGGAAAATCAGTAGGTAAGGAACGAGTCTCATGTCTCTTGGTTGAAGAAGGGTAGAAAGGCATGACAACGCAATAGAGAATGACTAGGTCGATCGGTTTGTTATCCTCGCATAGGGAAAAGGTGGCTAAAGAGAACAAAAATGGGACGTAATCCACATATGCTGCCTGGATATTTGTTGCTTTGGGGAACCATACCTCCCTCACCACTCTGCGTCCATGGAGGTACATCGTACTGGTGCGCCCACTGTCCGAATGGGCCTCCCATGCTCTTATTGCCACTTTATTTGCTGTTAGTATAACGCCAGCAGTCAAGTCAAGCAATGCTACTACTAAAGTGATGCCACATTTAACTAATGCTGCTTTCATTCTAATGCCACCGATAAATTTAAGCAATGCCATTTAATGTCACTGGATTAGATCAGGGTTAGCTATTGATTGTGGATGTATTAATGATTTTTCAGCTAAGGCATTCTAATGCTGTTGCACAGCCAGTATACCAACGATGAAACTTATTACTACCTTCAGATTTTTGCACTGTTAATGCTTATAGATTACATACCTCACTTTCATGAGATAAGTTAATTTTTTTGTACATGGTCACCAAAATGCCAAGGCGCTGATGTCATTTTATTTTGGTTAAACTACAAAGACAAATTATGAAGACAAGAGGAAAGGTCAAGAGTGGGCACCTCCTCCTCTGGCTGTTCTCTTGATCCGTTCAATCATTTTTTATGTTTGATCGATTATCAAGATTCGGATAGCAATTTTTAAGGTTCCCCCGAGTTCGAAATGATATTTACCTTGGAGGCACATGGTTTGCAATTTTTTTATACTGTCATTAGTTAATAATGCTAGTTACCTTCAGACTTTTGTATTTGGTTTAATGCTCATGCACAGCTAGTATACCAATGCTGAAACTTGTTACCTTCACATTTTGTATTGTTAATTCTTATAGAAACCTTCCAGTGCTAGAGTTTATTGAAATCTGTTTAGTAAAACCATTGTACTCTACCCTGTAATAAACTAACTACTCTACTGTTGCACTAGCCACTGGATTAGTGTATATTTGTAGTATTCGAATGGCGTTGCATTAGCGTATGGACATAAATAAAAGTGTGGCAAGCTTTCCCATATATGTGCTCAAGAAAACTACTACCTGTTTTTCTAAATACTAGACGTTTGGGTATTTTAAATTGAACCGCGAAAACGTCTTATATTAAGGAACAAAGGGTGTAGAGTTCACACCTTTGTTAAAATTAATGTTCATTATGTTATCGGAGGAGGTCTGTATGTTTGTCTCTAATGCTTGTCGACTACATACCTGACATCATGATGTAATGTTAAGTCATTTCCTTTTGTACAGTGTCACTTAATTTTCAAGGCGGTGATGGCATTTTATTTTAGTAGAACTGCACAAAATTTGCTTAAAAGAAGAGGAAAGGTCAAGAATGGCTCAGTCAGAAAAAACTATGTATGCCTTCCTGACATCAGCCGATGTTGCTTTATTTATTCCTTCAAATAGGTGGTTAGAAACAGTCTTGCTACCTTTTCCCATTAAGAAATTGGAATGCTTATATTTGTGAGTCTATGCTTCAACTAGTGCCACTTTTAGAGTAATCACACTTTCAATATCTATGCAAACAGGGATGCTCGATTTTAGTGGAACTGCACAAAAAGTCCAACTGGTTCAACATTAGGAGCATGTTTTTTTCCAAGCCTTTATATCCAATTGGTGGCACTATGAGCTGTTCATTACGAAGGTACATGGTTTGCTACTATCTTGCTAGTCTTTTTGTATTGTCATTAGATACTAATACTAGTGGTTTGCATGTGAATTTATAGGCAGCGTGTACCTACATTGGAGGTGCAGGACAGGATTCAATGATTGGATGCTCAATTTCGGTTGTATCGATTCCACCTCTTCCATCACTGTGAACATGGATATCCTTGGTCTGATGAAGAATAGGCGCTATATTTCTGCTCTGAACCACTAAATCAATTCAGTATGAAATTGTCCAGGGCAAAACATAACTATATCAGATTGTCCAGTGCATAACATGGCAGATGCTAACCGGAAGAGACATGTTTAAACCGAAAATACAAGGTGTTGTATATGTTTACTAGCTGCTTGATATTTGTGCAGACAGAGATGTCTGCCCGTTGCTATTTGGCAAACAAACAAAGTGTCCGCAATTTTGGTTGAACTGCATAAGAGAATAGTATAGTCACTACATGCAGTGCCATTTGAAAATAGACACAGAAAGATTGGATAGTCACTTCATGGACTGCAGAAAAGTAGTACTGTACTATTTATTAGCCAACACTAGGTGCTTCATTGCTTTGGTCTGATTATACAATGGGCATCATTTTGCCTAAGTTAAAGTTTGTATTCCGAATATAGTCTCGCGGTGTGATCGAGAGAAGACCAAATCATATTGCAGTGGATGTTCCTCCATCATGTGTGGTTCATTCTCATGGTTCCAGCTGTTGGTGAAACCACTTACGTTTGCAAGAGGAATTGTAGACTTCACAAACAAATTTGTCTTTCAGTCTGTACTGAATGTTGGCCAAGAGAAGCATCCATGTTAGTAGGAAGAACATATGTTTTTTCTAGATCTTTGCTTTTGGAGCTACATATTTGTATATGATCTGTGAATCATTGAGATGCATTAGCATGTTGATCTTATGTATGTGAATCGTACTAGTTAGTTTTATTTGCGACACAAGATCCAAAGTGGCTGATCTTTGCTTTTGGAGCTACATACCTATTATATAATTAAAATAGAAGTTCAATGAGCCATCACGTTCGTCCACATAGATTAAATTATGTCAACCATTAATTTAAAAGATTAATGGCTATGATTTAAAGATGTCAGCGTTACATAGAAATGTTGTCAAGTATAAACAATTCAACATGTCACGTACAATATATTTTTTTAACTGTCACATACAATTTATTTTTTTAGATCTGCCACGTACAATGAGCAACTCAGTTCGGACGTGTTTATTATTAACAGGCAACCGTGTCCAATGCAGTTTCTTACCTGGAAAAGCCGGCTAAGTTGGTAAAAATAGAGCACATACCGAGAATACGAAGAAGGCGTACCCTCCTAGGACACCCACGCATGTGTGGAGGCTGCTGCACACACGTTTGCATGCATGGAGGCTGTTGTACACACGTTTGCATGCACGATTTTCTTTGTGGGGACGTTTGCATGCATGTTAATAAATGTAAACGGACTCCAATATGGTCTATCAATATTTTTCAAGTATAAAACGCATGCATGCATGAAGCTAGGGTGCTCAACCAAAAGTTTGCATGCACGTGAACGTCCTAAACGGATTCACTATAGCCTATTAAATTTTTGAGCTGCAATGATGGTTCAGATTAAACTAACAAAACTTATCAGTAAGGGACGCAAATCTAGGGGGGGGGTAAGATTAATCAACCTATGCATAAAAATTCATAGAGGCTGGGAGATTCATTATATTAGTAAAAACATCCATAACAGAGATTGATGGACTATGAAAATTTGAAAGAAATCATTGGCTTGAGAGTTTCTTATTATGATTAGGAAATTTAAGTAGGCACTTACATAGACTTCAGATATATGTCTTGCATAGGAGTCCTTGGTTGATGTCATGATGCCGACGGTGATGAAACACAAAAGAGCAACGAGAAATTATATTTGTGTTTCACACATGAGTAATATTAGCCGACGCCAATTCGCTAGGCCACCTCATCATTTGCAGGTGACAGAAATAGCACTATGATGATCTAATCACTAGCCGACCTCACATTATGCACCCAGGAATTCAACGCTTTGAGTGCACTAATGCGCCTCCGGATCAGGCTAGATTAGATCACCAATACAGGTTCAGTGCTATTCTATAGGGTGTGCCAAATCTATTGATATAGCAATATTTTCACATTTCTCCCTTATGCACAGTTTGGGTTAACTGTAATTTTTGTGATCTACAATATTTACCTCAGGGTTAACATAAATTGCCATGGGGCACACAAAAACACACACACAATCCAAACATGCATACTGTTGATCAAGAAAAGTAATCAATAATGAACTACACTTATAGTTGTTTGACCAGGACTTTGGTGAAAGTAAATGATACTATCAAGCATACAACAATTCTTTTAGTGGTTGGAATTGATCTATGTAAATATGTATTCTATTCAACTCGGGTAAACAATTACATATTTTTCCACTAACATGAGAACCCTGCAGTTGAAACTGCCATGCAGGCTAACCTTGGCACAAAATAGAGAAATGAAATTTTATATTTAAACATTAATTTCTAATAAAAGAACTTTATTAGTATACCATATGTACTTAACTATAACTTGTTTTTTGTTATCACATTTTTCTCAAGCCACTACATTCCACTTTTCCAAAAAAGATAAAACAAAACTATCCAAATGTGCAGGCCATCTCAAAGAAAAAATTAAAAATTATCCAACACTTGGAGATAATAGAGAACAAATGGTTGAAACAAAAAAAACAGATAAAACTATAAAAGTACGCACAAAAAGGAAATTCGTTAGACATCACAGAGTGTAGGAAAGTTCACTATCGCGGTAAAAATATATCACCCACTCAACCTCATATGCATCCTACATCCATCCATAGGAGTTTGGCTTACCTCATGAGGTTAGGGGTTTAAGGCAATAATTATGAAAACATAATAAGAAATTTGAATTGTTAAAAAATCATATAAAGTTCCTTCCATTCAAAGAAGGTTGACGTAGACAAAAAACACATGAGATTTGTTGTGCCAATAATAAATATTATATGATGAGACAAAATGCAATTATGTCTATGGTAAATAAGATAGGAGAAATATAACATGGGGATGAGCATACTACTCAAACAATGGATATTGGGCCAACAAAATCATAAAAACAACATAACCACTTTTCGAGGTAATAATATAACTATTGAGAGAGAACAACAGAAGAGACATATAAATGACTAATTCATCTATATGCGGTTCCACCAATCAAACAAAGTGGTACAATCAATTGAACTAGACAAACAACACTTATCTTAAAAGGAGACTTGCATGTCATTCTTAATAATCCATTGAGTCATTAAAAATTTAGAAACATGTTTTTTAATAACAGTAGGAAGTATCTATTTAGGAAACAAATATTGTAATTTCACACAATTTGAGATAGCAAAGGGAATATAAACAATAAATCTAGCCGCGCAAATGCGCGGGTGAACCTGCTACTTTGTATATGATCTGTGAATCATTGAGATGCATTAACAGTTACTTATTTCTGTTCGATCAGTGTTTACAAGTTACTGATCGATCACTAGCTAGACTACAAATGCGCTCCTAGCAGTTTTATTTGCGATGCAAGATGCACAGTGGCAGTTTTTTGAATAAAAATGCCTGCCTTTGAAGAAACTGACAAGCTACACTATCGACCCTACACGGATAAAAATTCCAACCTCTGAAGAAACTGACAAGCTACACTATCGATCCTACACGGATAAATAGCAGATCATGCATGTACTACCTCCTTTCCGTTTTGCAGGGGTCAATTCAAGAAACGACCTATGATGAAGCTATATACTTAGGGTAGGGTCATGGATCTGTCCAACATTCCCTCCCCAAGGACACCTCTACAAAGAATTAGAAGCAGTCGAAGAGAAATCATCATCCACTCGACTATGAAGACGTGTTCACTCGACCACCACGAAGACACTCGACCCCCAGAAGATGAGAAACTCTCTACTCTGCAACACTCAGGACTTAAACCATAGCTTTATGGGCATTTATAACACTTTACTGCAAACGTTACTAGTAATGCACCACCTTTATGAGCATTGAACCTGGTGTAACGGAGGGGAGCTGAGGTCCTGTCATACTCTATATAAGCCACCCCCTCCTCTAGGACAAGGGTTGGCACTTTCTGTAATTCACACACATATATTCAGTCGACCGCCTCAGGGCTCCAAGACATAGGGCTGTTACTTCCTCCGAGAAGGGCCTGAACTCGTAAACTCGTGTGTACAACTCCTCCATAGCTAGGATCTTGCCTCTACATTCCTACCCCCCTATTCTACTGTCAGTCCTAGAACCACGACAACCTACTCGATCCTACACGAATAAATAGCGGATCACGCACGTACTAGTAGCTCCTTTCCGGTTTGCAGGGCTTAATTTAAACCTCTCACCAACCAAGGTACTCCCTCCATCCGGGTTTATTAGTCCCGTGAGCAAAGCAGCAAGACCAAGGCATGGCAATAATTAACGGCATGCAGAAGTTTAAGCCTAATTAATTCCAGCGATTTAAGTGGCTGCATGCGTGCCCTCAGCTGCGACTCGTTGCATGCTGCTTCGCGTACTGCCTGCGAGTAATTTTGAGTGCATGCATCCAGCCGGTCATAATTAAAGCAGCTAAATGATGCGAAAAAAGATACGCTTTAATTGTTGCGGGCTTTTTAAATCCGTGGAATCATTATTGACAAGGAGTGTAATGATTCGAGTGCACTCGTTTGACTGCCATGCCAGCGTGCGGCCCAGACGGGACGGGACGTCACAGTCATAATTTCAGTTTCTCGAGTTTTCCACGGCAAGCTGGCGCGCTAAGACATTATGCATTGAATTCCGATGACCGTCGCGCTACCTTCCGCCTATTAGTACTGTTTCCCGGCCTTCTCCGGTGCCACCGTGACCCAACCCGCCATATCCTCATAAGCCCCCAACGGCCCGACGTCGCTTACCACGTCTGCCATGCCCCCACCCGTCTGCGGTAGGCGACGCCGGAGGCGGTCAATGCTGGAACAAGTGTTCGGGTTTTCACCGGAAGGCAGACGGAGGGAGGAGGCATTCTATCTGTCTTTTAGATGTCAATGCGGAGATTGAGGAGTTGTTGGAGTGCGACCGCATGGGAGAGGAGCAGGAGTTGTTGGAGCGCGACCGCCTGGTGGAGGAGCAGCGTATCGCTGATTTGCGCTGCAAGCGAGACATGGAGCAGCACCGCACCGACGCTCTGAGTCGCGAGTAGAGCGCCCGCAGCTAGGCCAACTACGTGGAGGTCGGTGCCCGGCAAATAGCCCTGGAGGCTGTCGGGCAGGCACGCGTTCGCGACGCCGATTTTTACTACCATCTCATCAAGTGGGTTTCCCGCTTGGAAGCAGAAGCTTCGGTGGACCACTCCGGCATGGAAAGGGCAAACGCGCACGAGCAACACACCCTATCGCACCTCTTGCAAGTCCGAGGCAAGGCGCAAGATGGCGGTGCCGGCGTTTAGCGTGTACCACAGATGGTGGCCGACATCGTCTAGTTCGCTAAGAGTAAGTTAGTAGTTGTATGCTACTAGAGTATTAGTGGGAGTAGATAGTTAACTTGGCTATGATGGTTGTCAACGTGGAAGTTCAGTACTCTATATGTGGATCAGACCTATTACTTTTCTCTGAATGTTGAACTTTCCGTTTAAACGTATGGAATGGGCTGTTTTTTTAAATGGGTTGTATTTGTCCTCCACGGGTTTAGAGGCTGACTTGTGGGCCTAGTAAGCTAACTTGTACACAATCAGGAGATGATTGTACATGGTGAGGATGACAGCAGGGACCCACCAAGGTCATGGCAGTACGCAAGCAAGTGCCTCCTTATTTCAAGCCAATAAAAAATGGCTCCTCCTAGTGGATTTCTGACATCTGGGTCCCATGCCATTGTCAATGTAGTCAATAAACGAGAGAATTGCACAACGAGCGGCTGACACCATGGACCCAGCAGCTCGCCCAGTTATTTTTGTTTTGGGTTAATTAGATAAATGCCACTCCAAATCTGGTGTATCCGAGAAATGCCACTGCAATTTCCAAACTTTGAAAAATGCCATTTCATGCCATTTCTAGTGGCATTTTTCGAAGTCTGGAGTGGCGTTTTTCAAAGTTTGCAAACTGAAGTGGCGTTTTTCAATGTTTGCAAAAATTGTAGTGGCATTTTTCAAAGTTTGGAAATTGCAGTGGCATTTTTATGAATCTCCATAATTGGAGTGGCATTTATCTAATTTGTTTTTGAGACGGAAGCAGTGTGTCAACTGGGTGTGCGGGACACTCTGGCCTGTCTAGACAGCCTTTTCTTTTATGTTTACCACAGACAAGCCCAATAGTTTTTTTTCTTTCTGAAAATGGCTAGCCCAGTTTTTGTGTGATTTGTCAAGTAAGTCGCTTTATCAGGCCTATTGGGTTGCAAATCTTTCAAGACGAGGAGAGCTTCATTCGGCTGGCCGAGAAAATGGCCTATAAGTAATGAGAAATGGGTTGTACATTTTGAAAACACATCAAACCGGCAATTAGTTTCAAATATCTTTTTTTCATTTTGAGATTTTAAATTGCATTTATTTTTATGCATGGACAATTTATTGGATTTTATATTGATATACATTTATTTTTAAAATCATTCTGAATGTGACTCGAAATTTCGGGATTAAAAACAGTTCAAACCGCACCGACATATGCAAAATTTCGTATAATTTTTTAACTGTGGCCACAATATGGGCTGTAATGTTAACAAAAAGAATATGGGCTCCAAAAAACCCGTAAGAATTAGCAAATGGGTTGTAAATTATTTGAAATAATGGCAGATAGGATGTATGCTGTTTTCCACAGATTTGAGGCTTTCCACAAATGGCCTATATACTATTTGATGTCCATCCAACGGCCGTCGTGCTACTTCAATCTCTGCTCTTCCTTCTCCAACCGCTCAAACAAGCGCCGGCGGGACTGCCTGCACCATCCTCCCCGCGGCCGGCTGTGCTGCCGCATAGGCCTCACCGCCCCACCGTACTCCCATCGCTGGCCTAGCCATCCCTCTACTCACCCACACCTGCTGTTATTCTCTGACAACGTCAGACGAACCAGTAAACCCTTGTACAGTCGTACTCCCCTCCCGTAGGAAACAAAAACTAGTACCGAGTCTTCCCTGCCTCCGTGTCATTCCCTTCCTAGGCCTCGCCGTCGTCCACCGCCTTGGTGCTCTCGGCGTGGCGTGGTCTACGTGGTCAACGACCGACATGCATCTGAAGTGGACTATATGTGGAGAGGCTGACAGCTGGGTTCATGACCGCACGCAAGGAAATGCCTCCTTATTACACGCAAAATAATGATTCCTCCACGTGACATCTGGGACCCACCGAAAGGGCCTCTGTATTTCGCCAAAAAAACGTTACCGCCGCTGACAACTCGGACCCACCAGCTATATCTTCGCACGCAAGGAAGTGCCTCCTTATTACGCACAAAAAAATGAATACTCCCCCTGCTAGCTGGGACCCAGTATAGTGGGCCTACTAAGTTGACGGGGACCAAGGGCTTTGACAACTTAGTAAATATGCATGATTCTGGCTTGACTGACCGTATGATGTCCATCCAACGGCCGTAGTGCTTCTTCAACCTCTGGTCTTCTTGCTCCAGCCGCCCAAGGCAGCGCCGGTCGTGCCGCATGCTCTTGCCTCCCATGGCCGGCTGTGCTGCCACGGAGGCGTCACTGCCCCCATACTACTCCCACAGCTGGGTAGGCCATCGCTCCACTCCACTCACCCACACCCCCTGTTATTCTAGGGCGTCGGCAGAGCTGCCGAACCAGTGAACCCTCGTACTCCTCTCTGCGTGGGCATCCACTGCCGCGTCTTCCCCGGCTCCACGTCGTCCCCTTCCTAGGAGTCACTGTCGTCCACCGCTGTGGTGCTCTCGGCGTGGTGTGGTCAATGTGGTCAACGACCGAATTCCATTGGAAGAATACTGTACGTGGAGAGGCTGACAGCTGGGTCCACGACAGCCGCAAGGAAGTGCCTCCTTATTATGCGGAAAATAATTATTCCTCCACCTGACAGAAGGAACCCACCAGACGCTCACCAGTATTTTGTGAAAAAAACGTTTGCCCCTGACTGCCGGGACCCACCAGATGGGCCATCGTATTTCACGAAAAAACATTCCCCCTGCTGTCAGCTCGGACCCACCGGAAGTTCCTCCTTATTACGCACAAAAAAATGAATACCCCCTGCTAGCTGGGACCCACCTTGGTGGGAGGCTGACTTGTGGGCCTACTAAGTTGACGGGGACGGAGGGCTTTGTCAACTTAGTCAATATAAATGATTCTAGCTCCAGTGACCGTACGATGTCCATCCAACGGCCGTAGTGTTTCTTCAACCTCTGGTTTTCTTGCTCCAGCCGCCAAAGCAGCGCCGGTCATGCCGCATGCTCCGGCCTCCCGTGGCCGGATGTGCTGCCGCGGAGGCCTCACCTCCCCCTACTATTCCAACCGCTGGCCAGGCCCTGCGACGATGACAGCCTCACACCGCAGGCAAACCAGTGAACCCTCGTACTCCTCTCCGCGCGGGCTTCATCTGTCGCGTCTTCCTTGGCTCCGCGTCGTCCCCTTCCTAGGCTTCGCCATCGTCCATCTCCCTGGTGCTCTCGGCGCGGCGTGGTCAACGTTGTCAAGGAAGGACTTCCATGGGACGTGGACTGTACGTGGAGAGGCTGACAGCTGGGTCCACGGCCGCAGCAAGGAAGTGCCTCCTTATTACACGGAAAATAATGATTCCTCCACCTGATAGCTGGGACCCACTGGATGGGCCACTGTATTTCGTGAAAAAACATTTCCCCTTGACTGTTAGGACCCACCAGCTACATCTTCGCATGAAAGGAAGTGCGTCCAGGCAAAAAAAACGATTCGCCCCCCTGACTGCTAGGACCCACCAGCTACATCTTCGCACGCAAGGAAGTGCGTCCGGGCAAAAAAAATGATTCGCCCCTTGATTGCTGGGACCCACCAGCTACATCTTCGCATGCAAGGAAGTGCTTGACAGTCGGGACCCACCTGGTCGAAGCGTACATAGCGTTGTTATTCTGGTCGCGAATGTGTACGTACATATATATTGGTGGATGTAGCGGCGCACACGTGTCGTAGTAGAGGCGCGCACGTAGCATGTACACGTACATACAGCGGCCAGGGTGGAAGAAACAAAATACGGCCACATATGTGTACATACGGGCGGGGTCTCGAACGCCTACTCACGCATACGTACGGCGAGGGCTCATGTACATGGCTGGGTCGGGACAGAGAAACAGTGTCATCGTCGTATTCATTGGGAGGCAACGGAATGCGTCGTGTTCATGGGGAGGCAACGGAATGCGTCGTGTTCATGGGGATGCAACGGAATGCGTTGTGTTCATCGGGAGGCAACTGGATGCGTTGTGTTCATCGGGAGGCAACAGAACGCGTGGGAGCCAACTGGCTGGATTGGAACAGAATGCGTGGTCGTGTTCATCGGGAGGGCTTGGACGGAACAGGCGATGGAAACGAGGGCTGGCGTACCACATAACAGAGGAAACGGACCTCCTATGGTCGAAACGGGGGTCCTGTTGATCGGGAGGGGTGTGGCGTACAACAAAACAGAGGAAACGGACCACCTACGGTCGAAACGGGGGTCCTGTTGATCGGGAGGGGTTTGGCATACCGCAAAACGGACGAAACGGACCTCCTACGGTCGAAACGGGGGTCCTGTTGATTGGGAGGGGTGTGGCGTACCGCAAAACGGGACTCGACGGGATACTGTTCATCTCCACCATTGACCTCCTCCAGCCTCCACGGGCTCCTGTTCATCCAGCTTCCACCGCGCGCTACTCCCCCGGCTACTGTTCAACCACCCCTCCATGGGCACCCCTCCACCGTCTACTGTTCATCCAGCCCTGCACACCACGGGGTCCTGTTCAACCACCCCTCCACCGTCTACTGTTCATCCAGCCCTCCACCACACCACGGGGTCCTGTTCATCCAGAGGCAACGCCACCGCTCACTGTTCATCTAACCCCCCTCCCCGCAACGCTCACTGTTCATCCAATCGATTGGCTTCAGTTAGCAGCAGTAGCGAAGGAATCGCTCGATCGGGTTTAGTTAACAGCCATTGATCAATCGCTTGGGTTCAGTAACGCGTAGCCTGCAGTGCAATTGCTCGGGTTCAGTTAGAGCCCAACGCCTCGCTCAGGTTCCGTTAGAGCCAATGCCTCGCACACACGCGCGTACGTGTACAAGAGAAACGCGCATTGCTTGGCCCAGGACCTCCCACTGTAACCGGGAACTCCTCGAAATTTTCCTCCCCCTCACTTCTACCACGGTTTTTTCGATCATGGACGGCCCAAAGTATGTCATGCAGCTGCGTCTCCGGCCCGCCCAAGACGAAAAGCCCATTTTCTGTCATGATTTTTTGTCATGGAAGTAGGAGCCCACCACATCTATGATGATACCGGGTTTTGTCACAATTATCGTCATAGAAGTGTCATATGTATGACAGAAAAAAATTTCGTCCGGTCCAAAATGTCATGGATGTGTCTTTTTTTGTAGTGATGTCACTGGCAATCCAATATAGGATATGGACCTATGATCGACGTCTAAGACTTCGCCTCCAAGACACCATCTCCCCCTGCTACATTTGTGATGAGGATGAAGACGCAGTCGACCACCTCCTTGTCAAAATGTGTCATACAGAGACAAGTTTGGCACGTGGCGTTGTCTAGGACGAGACTAGGGCCTAGTTTAGCTCCCAATGCTAACAACATTTTGCAGCAATGGTGGGGAGACGCTCGGCATAGGATAGCAAAGGAGAACCGGAAAGCTTTCGACTCTTTCATGATACTAGTCTGTTGGCATCTTTGGAAACAAATAAATGATCGAGTATTTCGCCTGGCAGGCACTCCGTCTTCGGTTCTAGAACTAGTCAACAAGATAACCGACGAGCTTCGCATGTGGGCGATAGCCGGAGGGAGAGGAGTTATTGATCTTTTGTGAGGAGTTAGCTTAGTGTGTGGAGTTGAAGTTTGTGTGGCCTCAGCCGACTTGTGGCTATTGGCAACACCTCAACTATCCTGTAAATTGTTTTCTCCTCCTCTGTAAAGCTAAGGTAAGCAATTTGCATACCCTCGAAAAAAAGATATAAGGAAATATAAATAACAACTTTATTATTGCCTCTAGGGCATATTTCCTTCATATACCTCTCGCACATGCATGTTCAAGGTCTCCTATGTCTCCATACATACTTTATTACCGTCAGCCCTAACCCACCACATCAAATCGTTCTCTTCTTGTATGAAGATAACTTCCGTCTGCATGGGTAAAACACACACTCACACTTAACAATCTCCTTCTAGCTACCCCCCCCCCTCTCGCTCTTCCCCTATATCCCCGAAACCAATAAGACCATCCCTTCATTTAATTTCCGCCTACATGCACCATCGATATATAGTAGTCTTCCTTAGTGTCTGTCGAACAAACACATTCTCTCGATGTCGACTCCTCTCACGCGCACACACCTTCTCTTCCCTCTCTACGGGCCTTTTCTCTCTCGCACCCCCTCATTGGTGGCCTCGGCCATACACATCACCTCTTTATGATGAAGCCACACACACTTAAATTACTTTCTCCACCGAAGACTCCGCATCACACACACATGCACCAACCCAACCATGCACCCACCCCCCCACACACACTAAGACTCCATCTCACACACACATGCTCTAGGCGGAGCAATTATTCCTACCACCCTTCGTCCAACCTTACCCGTATGATAAACAATCACCTTAATTTACTTGTATAACATGGACAAATTCCACTTTACTTTGGTAGTTAGCAAACTTATGAAAATTATATAATGCAAATCATGAGTAGGAAGTGACATTTTTTACACAACCACGTTAACATGGCCATGTAAATCACTAGCTAAAGTGTAATACCATTATACTTATATCCCGATGCAAAAGGTTGAGTACATGTCCGAAGAGTAGAGTCGCACACACGCACTCTGTCTCTTAGAATATCACACACACAGACACACACACACTAGTTACATGATGCCCCCTTAAGCAGACCTTACAATTTGTGCACCTGCGGGTGCACGTGATGGTACACATTTATTTAAGACGGACGGAGAACCCAAACAGGAGTTGCATTCATTCCCCTCCCGACGCCTCCTCTCTGGTCGGTATCGCCCGATAGCCATTCCTCGACCGAAGGTAACAACATACACCATACTCCTACCAAATCGACGCTTTAATCTGGAGGCGGTCCGAATCCTGGATCGCAGCCGCGCCCTACATCTGGAGTCTAGACTAGCTGGAGCCGGACAAGGAGGCGTTGGAGGCGGAGCAGCATGCGGAGGCGGAGGACGAGAACGACGATGCGAAGCCGGAACAGGATGACGATGATGCGGGCAAAGCGGAGCTAGAGGAGGATGATGATTTCCATTATACTCAGACATAAAGGGCTTTGAGTTTCATGCCACATTTATTTCATAGAGATAAGATAAAGGAAATTTTAGTGGTCATGCATGCATCTTTTTGTGCTAGCACTCCTATATAACGGTTGAACGGTCTCTTCCCGCGGACGTGCATGGGCAGTGGAAGAGGAAGGAGAAGGGAAGCGGGCTGTAGAGTACTGGTTTTTACCACAATTTCTTAGGAAACTGAGTGCAATAATTGAGTAGTTTTGCAAACTACCAGTACTACACCTCAAACGGTTCAAAACCAATACCAGAACCATGCCCGTGTCTGATCGCCCTGGCCGACCCAACCCCCTTCCCTTGCCGGTGCATGCTTCCCGCATGAAACGGTCAGCATCACCTTGGAGCGTTAGTGACGCATTAATGCTCGGCCAGAGCGAAGGCGACCTCTCACTGGCACCGGCTTTGAAGCAGCGCGGCAGCCGAGAGAGCGCCGCTTCCCGGTGCACGCGACTGCTTTGCGTCGAGGCTAGCAATAGTTTGGATGAGTCTCCATTGTGGAGAGCCACACTAGCTGCGATGATATGGACTCCCGTTTCCCATAGTTATGGATCATTCCATCTATGAAGAACACATGGGACTGGAACTACGAGACGGACATGTACCCAGGAGTGGACGTACGAACCTGAGTAATGTAGCATAGTTCGTGAAGTAGAAAGGCACAAATAGTATGAGCATGTGTGGCATATAGGAAATGGATGTAGCGGGCTTAAAGAAAGAAATGTTTTTAGGCCAACTCCACTGGGCCTGGCTGAAAATGCACAAGTGTGCATGACTAACGATATTCTGTTGTAAAGCTAAACTGGAAAGATGAACCACTCATCCTAACCATTTGCTCTCAAAATTACCACTTCACTTCTTACTACTGAAAATCTTTGACCATCTCCATTCACCAATAGCTCAAACCAGTTCGAAGGGCATGTTTTCACCACACCGTGGATTATCTTATTGGACCCAATGCAAGAGATGGTGTAGTTTTGAATTATGAACGTAGGATATGTTGTCATCGGACGACGAAAGTCTCCCAGGGGCGTGCGGTTGGTGCCACGACGATCAAGGTCTGTGCGACATGCCTCACCTGGACGATCATCGGTGCTTCAGCATTAAGCTCGAGGAGGCCTTCGAAGTTGAAACGGTACACAACAACAACAAGTGTTATTTTCATAATTAAGCATGACTTCAACTGTTTCAATGTGTAATTTTCATCTTTTACAATTTGAGTATAGCTTAGCCCATGCCATGCAAGACGCTATGTCTTGGAGAGGATGGATTTTGAAGACCATGAAATTTCTGAAACAATGAAAATTCACCTAAGGACTCATCACGATGTGGATTTTGAAGTAAATCTGTATAATTCTGGGAGCATAACCCATTTTGGTTGCAAAAATTGGGAAGCATTTTGCAACATGTATGGTTTCGATGAGGGTATGCTTGTCACCATTGATCTTGGTGATCCTAAAATCGAGCAAGACAATATGGACATTTGGGTCCTTGTTGATACGCCTCCAATTATACTGCTATGTGAGTTGCTCAAACATAGTTATTAGCTAATTTGTATTGTTTATTTCAAAATAGTTGACAGCTTATTTCCATTGACAGCTTATTTTCATTGTTCAAAGAATGTGCGGGAGATGGTAGACAAAACCCACTACACCGATGGCTCCGAATTAACAACTTACAAGGAGAAAAATCATTTGGTCGGATTTTGTACTGACATTTAGAATTGCAATATCTACAATCAAACTCCTCAACATTATGGTCAATACGTGCCACTAGTGCATGTGTTCAACTACGGTAACTACTATGGAGATACCCTGGTAAGATTTTTTGCTATTACGACATCTGTGCATCTTTTGCATACTTCTAAAACTAGTACATCAGTGATAACTATGAAGTTATTACTATGTTTTCAACAGATAATCCCAGAGAATTGTGTGCTTCATTTGATGTATCAGAAAGGTAGCCTTAATGTTTTGAACATACAGCCAGATCATCCTATGAATCTCAGTTGTCCATACCAGATTTCTAAAAGAAGTGGAGACATGCAAATCAAAGTCTGGAAAAAATGTATGGACAGTCGTAAGGAGGTTCTTGGTAGCAAAAGGAAGCGAAGCGCAAGAATTGGAGACAGGATGATCTCCATTCTCCATAATGGAGAGTCAGGGTCTATATTGTTTTATGCTATTTTACCTTAAATAGGGTATTTAGGTCCTGCCTAATAGTGATGATCATGTGCTAACAATAATTAAGTAGGGTTTGTTCGATGACTATCAAGATGATGATCATTTGACTTGTTATTAATAACGACTAGAAGTTGTATGATGATGATTAGTAGGACTTGTTAGGATTAGTATTACTTCTGACAAAGTCGCTACTCGCGGTCTCAAGACTTGTAATGTTCTATCTTCGTTCGGTCTTTTGAATTTGGAGACTAATATGATGAATTGTATTCGGAGACTAATCTTTTATTGTATTCGATGAATCTGCTCTTTATATGTTGTGCTCTCTATATTATGTGCAGTAATATGTTTTGTAACCTGTGCAAATATCAGAAATGAAAAAAAAATAATCCCTAATATTCATACTAGTGGCGCACCACTCAGCACACTAATGGCGCACTGCAAAAAGGACTCTAATGGCACATCATCCACTAGTGCGCCATTAGTATGCCAAAGCACATGGGTAAATATGGCCCCCTGGGAGGCATACTAATGGCGCATCGTGGGCTATACTAATGGCGCACTGCATGGTGCGCCATTAGTATACCAGATACTAATGGCGCACCACAGGTGTGCCATTAGTAAGAAATACTAATTGCGTGATACTAGTGGCGCACCTGTAGTGCGCCATTAGTAGGCAGAATAGGTGCGCCACTAGTAGGCCTTTTCCTAGTAGTGGTGGTATTTGAGTTGCTTCGAAGTCAGTTGTTGATTCCATACCTTTCCTAAGTGGTGTTCTCATATTTCTATGTGAATACAAATCCTTCTTGATCTTGGAGTTTGCCATCTCAATTTCTTCTGAACCAGTGTGTCTCTCTTCAAGTGGATCCGATCTTTTTCAACATCCGCAAGATCAACTCAAGTCTTCTCAACGTTGTTTGTTTCATCCGTCCCAAGTTGCCTTTGTTTTCCCGCCCTCCCACCCTTTTTCTTCGTGGACTAAGATTTCTTAATTAAGTATCCATCTTATTGTTGTGAGGTCTGTCCATTCTTTTCCGTCAATATTCTTATTCGGTGATTCTCAAGAAGATATTAAACAGAGCTGCAAGATTATCATTCTTCATTCTCTTTCTTCTTTAGTGAATTCAAGTCAAGCTTTGTCAATCATAGCTTGTCCTTGTTCCAAATGTCTTCTCATGCCGGTGCACCTCATAATCATTCCCCGTTTTCTATTCATTTGTTCAGGAGTGCTGAAGATACCTCGAAGATTCCTATTTCCACTCTACATTCGTTCAAGCTCTTTCGAGGATGTTATTTCTTTTGAGCCATTTAATTCAACTGGTGCAATCTCTTTTCAAAATCTTTCAACGGTGTTTCTCTTGACTGGGCCCTAACCCACATGTCTTTTCCCAGGATCTTACCTGACTCTTCTAACTTTTCCCGGAGCTATCCCCAAAAATCTTTTTAAAGTTTGACGTAAGAATAAGTTATCATCAGTTAAATGCCTTTCTCCAAGACCTTTCAAATTCTTTCATCATTGGTTCAACCTTTCGAATTTTCATTCTGGAGTGCCTCAACTATTTGGTGGTGTTCTTCTCGTCATTCTCGGATTTGAAGACCGAAGAAGAGTTTTTCCTCCAGATCTTATCCATTCTTCCAAAGATGCGAAGTTCAAGCTTTACGCCATCCTCTTATAATTGTTTTTGATTGTGAAAATTCATTTCACTCATCCGGAGCAATTCATTAGTCTTTTCAGTTTGATTTTCCGGAGCTCATCATCTCACAATTATTCATTCCAGCTTTCAGCTCTCGTTCCCCAAATCTTACTGCTGCATCATTCAAATTTCTCTAATCGGCTCAGGATCTCTTCGTTCACTTGTATCTAAATTCTCTCAAGCATCTTCGTTCTTTTGCTATTTCTTCCCGGTGTTTCTTTATCTTTTCTTTGTTCATTTTCAATTCTTACAGTGATTCTTTCAATATTCTTTTTCCTTCGTTTATCATATCAATTTATTCGTTGTTTCAATCCTACCGGTGGCTTGTTCAAGACTTTTCTCAAGTTTACGCTATATCTCTCCTCAATCCTTTTTCAAGAAGAATAAGTAGTATGCCAAATCCATTGCTCGTCATCAATTTAATTGATGAAGGATAAGCATAATGTAATTCTTATTCTAGTTTCATCGAGTAAATTCAATTCTTTCCTTATTCCGGAGGCTCATCAAATTCTCGGTTTTATTGTTTCATCTTTTCTTTTCCCGGAGTTCCAAGCTCTCATCATCACGAAGATCCATCTAAATCATTGCAAGGCTTCAATCTTATTCTTTTCATCCTTCACTTCTTTTTGATCATTCTTTTATTACCGGAGTTCTTCATGGAGGCTCTACATGGTGGTTCATCTCTCCTTGTTGATATCAACCCAATCTATTCTAATCCTTTCGTTGTTGATAATCCAACAACTCCATTCTAGCATTTATTGTAAGCGTGCTCTCCCAAGATCTTGTTTCCCTCTGTTCATTCCATTCTATTCTTTCATTTCTTCTGGAGGCTTTGTGATGTTGCTCTTTTCAATCATCACCTCGACTGGTGAGGATCTTGTTCTTTTCATGCCTATCCATTCAACTAGAGTGTCGTGTTCTTCATTTAAGTTCTCTTATCTTATCAAGTTTTGCCTCTCTTCTCAACCGGAGTGTTGTCCGAATTTGTTCTTCCTCGTTCCTCTTTTCTAACGGAGAGTTGTCAACTTTGTTCATCTTCGTTGTATTCTTTCTTTCAAGTTGTTCAACCTTTCAAGGTTCTTTGGTTTCACTCATTTGTCAAAGAAGCAACTTAGTTTTACCTCTTATCTTCCTCTTCAGTTTCCCTGCGGTGCCATCCTAGATCTCGGGACGAGATCCTCTAGTAGTGGTGGAGTGTTGTAACACCCCAGATACAACTTTCCATATTCGTAACTCCGACTCTTGCCATTTTCGGCTCTAAGTTATGAGATTCCCTTGTGGTTGGGTTTTGTCTTCGTTTTGCACCTTGTCCATGTCATGCATTTCATATCATGTCATCATGTGCATCTCATTTTGCATACGTGTTCGTCTCATACATCTGAGCATTTTCTCCGTTGGCCGTTTTGCAATCCGACACTCCTATGTCCTCCGGCGCCCCCTTTTGCCTCTTTTCGTGAGCGGGTGTTAAAAATTCTCGGAATGGACCGAGATTTGCCAAGCAGCCTTGGTACACCACCGGTAGACCGCCTGTCAAGTTTCGTGCCATTTGGAGTCCGTTTGATACTCCAACGGTTAACCGGGGAACCGGAAAGGCCTCGTGTGTGTTGCAGACCAACACCCCTCCAAAGTGGCCCAATACCCATCCAAACCTATCCCACGTCCACCGCGATGGACACAGTCGCCGCCGCCGCCCGCGCCAATTCGGACGCGCCACGTGGTGTAACATCCCAAAATTTCAATTTGGAATGTTATACATTAGATCATCTATGCATATCATATTTTAATTTTGCATTTCGGTTGATCCTAGAAATTTCTACGCAACTCAAGGACCCACGGAGAGAGTTGGGGATTTCGTTATTTTCATATTTGAGTTTTCTCAAATTTTGAGATTAGGATCATTTGATTTTATTTATTTTATCATCAATTATTTCTATTACAAAAATATGAGAGAGGGAATAAAATGATTTTCCCAAAATAAAGAAATATTGAGGATTTAATAATAAAATCAAATAAGATTTTATTTTGGAGTTTTTTGTTATTTTATTTGAATTTAGGAAAAATGTGCGTTTTTCAAAATTGCATTTAGGCCCCAAATAAATGTTCACCTTATGCGGCTTGATTTTAGAAGCCCGGGAAAATTTATTTCGGGATTTTTGGAGTCCGTTTAGTATTTCTTTTTATTTTTCTTCTGCATGTAATTAAAAAAAACGAACCGACCTAACGGGCCGTGTCCGACCCGGACTCCGACCCGACTAGGCTATATAAGCCGGGGGAGGAGGCCCAGCCGAAACGCCAAGCCGCCCCAGCCCCAACGCCGCCGCCGCCGCCTCGCCGCCGCACGCTGCCCGAGGTTCGCCGCACCTCGAAATCCACGCCGGTTTTTTTTTTGTTTCTTTTCGAAAAACCATCCGGTTTTTCCATCGTTTTTTTAGTTATTTGTTTTTTTAAATAGATCGGTTTTCCGATTTATTTACAAAGCGAGCGTTCGTCGGTTCGTTCGTTCTAATGAAGGTTCGTCGTTTTTCTTTTTCTCGGATTTAATCCGCGATTTTTCTGATCGCGATTCCTGATCCGATTTTCTTTTTAGTATAACTTTTCGCTCGTTTATCGGACTCAGGCGATTCAAGCGCCTGGAGTTTCGTCTAGAAACCCTCTATCTGTTTAACCAACTTAAACAAGTTTTTGCTACTTTAAAATTTGCCTTAGATCCAGATTAGTAGAACAAAGTTGTTTTCTTTTGCCGTTTGACTTTCGGTTCTTTGTTCGATTTGATTCTTTTTGCCAACCGGAGTTCTTATGTTGAACGTTCTAGTTAGATCTCTTATTTGACTTTTACCTGTGCATTAGATGAGTACTTATTGTATTCTTGTTTGTTTGTCTGCGATAGAATACCTGGAGTGCGCCGCCTGTTACTTCGAATCGCTAGGTTTCCCAGATCATCAGCAAGGCATGTAACACTTTGGTCATACCTTTCCTACTACCCGGTTTTATTGCATTAAATCAATCCTCACACATTGCATGATTAGGATCTAATTAAATTGTGGGATGGGAAGTAGTTGAGGTAGTACCTATAACCTGTTTATTATCAAACCTTTGGGAGTTACTTCTATGTTTGCTTATTATGCCAGGCTATGCTAGTAGACGTGGATTGGGTGGGTGATATCCATGACAGATGTGAGTTTGTTAATTAATGGTTTATCTAAGGTGGCAACTTAAACACACATCTGGGTGGATTGAGGCACCTGGGTATTCCAGGACTTGCCTGTTTTCTTTTGGACCGCCACTCAGGCTCAAAGGGATCATGAGACTATTTATACTAGAAACTTCCGTGTGCAGCCACAAGCTATTATGGGCTCTAGCATAGTTGACTAAGTCGTGCGAACTCTTACAGTGGTAGACTAGCAGATGTAGGGGATGTAGGTGGTACGGTCTACCCGATCGTAAGGTGCTAGCGGTTCTGAAAGACTATGTCTTGGTCATCCGTCTTCTCAAACACCATGTAGTGCAAGAAACCAAACGGAGGCGATCGAGTCTTGTGGGGAAAAGTGCGCAAACCTCTGCAGAGTGTAATAAACTAATCATGGTTAGACGTGTCCCCGGTTATGGACAATCTTGAGTATCTAGTACCTGGATTATCATGTGAATCTCAACATGTTACTCTAAATTAATTTTGTTGGGTTTTGTTAATGATATTTTTAATTGGGATTGAGAATGTTGTCAACCATTCTCAATGTTTAACAACTACCATGATAGTTAAATAAATTTATTCCTTTGAAGTAGGGAAAAATTGGCTTTACGCAAAACTATAACCATAGAGCTTTCCACCAGCCAGATATGCATATAGTATAGCTGTTTCATTCCATTACTCTCTATGTGTTACCTTGCCAGCATATTCCATGTGCTGACCCGTTTCGGGCTGCAACATTAATGTTGCAGACTTTTCAGACGACGATTAAGGAGTTTTTAGGTCGTGGTTCTATACTTAGTGATGCCATTCGAGTTGATGGACTCACTTATCTTCCAAGCCTTCCGCTGTTATCGTTATTAGATGGCCTTAAGCCATATTTATTGTAATAAGTTCTCTATGGAGACACTCGATGTAATAAGTGTGTGATTGCAACTCTGTTATAAATCCTCCGAGTAGTGTGTGGTGTCAGCATTACTGATCCAGGGATGACACCGGAGCATGGAGATCAGACTGTTTGAGATCTGGTCACTACACGTGGCGTCCGCCGCCGCTCTCCGCCGCCGGCCCGCGAGCCCGCAGCTGGCCCACGAGGCCCATCCACCTCCGCCCGTGTCCCGCGCCTCCGCGCCGCCGCTGCACCTCGCCGGTCAACGCCGCAGCCATCGTTCATCGCTCCTCTGACCGCCGAGCTCCACGCCACCGCTCCGGAGGCCGCGCCCGTCCGACCCCGAGCACCCGCGCCGCGCCTGCTCTCCGGCGAGATCTGTATCCCGGCGAGCCCCGAGCAACTCCGGCCGCCTCCTTCTTCCACTCCGGCGATGAACTCCGGCTAGTTCTGCGTTCATCCTCGATCCACTGAGAACCCTAGATCTGAACCGGAGGTTGACCTCGTTTTCTTCTATAAGTCATTTTCTGCTATACTTTCAGCCCCTGTTCATCAAGCCATAACTTCTCACCCGTAGCTCTGTTTCATGCATGTGATATATCAAAATGTTCATCATGATGTGCTCTTCATTTTGTTCCATTGTGCCATGCTTGTTTGAGTCCATATTGATGCCCAAATCATGGATTCAATAGTGCTATAAATTGTTAGGTAATGATTCTCATCAGAGTATGGGGATTTGTCAGTTTTGCTACATTTGTTGTGTGCATCATATGGGAATGAGCTCTACATGTGTTTTGATCTATGCCATGCCATCTTTACATGCGTTTATGCCATGTATTTTTGTAATCTTGGTGGTGACTAGCACAAGCATGCTAAGTAGCCTTCGTGATATTGCTGATTTCAGGATCTCACGATTTTTGCTAAGTCTTTGTCTGCTGTTATTTTGATGCCATGTAACCATGTTGCTACAGTGAGATACATGCTTTATTTGAGTTGTTTTAGTAAGGATGATTTGGACATATGGTTATGCTCTATCTATCCATGACCCTGTTTGCAATTATGGAGTGCCCTAGCATGTCTTAATATTGGTCGTCTTTTGCTATAAAATGTTCCTGGCAGATTATTTACATGTTAATTAATTTTGCCATGGTTGTTGTAGTTGATCCATGCATGCTATGAACTTGCTATTGCCTTGGTTAGCTTCTTGAACATATCTTCTTGCTACTTCTATGCTTAGTTTATCATGCAAGGCTTTTTGATGAGTGAATCAAGCTCGCAAAGATGCCTTCATAACTCTATTTTGCCATGCTCTATTTTCTGCTAAGTCTGAATCTGTTAACGAAACTTGCTATGTTTACTTGGGTGCCATAATATCTTCTGTGCCTTTTTGGCTCTTGGTCAGTAAGGGACTTTTGTTCTACGCTTTGAGTAGATTCATGCCATGCCTTTGTTTTCTACGATATGTTCCTGTAGCATGTTGTTATCTTGCTCTAAACATTGCTTCCTCATGTTAATTCCTGACATGTTAGTATTTTCACCAAGTCTGTGAAGCTGATATCTTTTGCACTTTTGTCATGCTTGTTTGAACCTGCTATTGTGTGATTTAGCCATAGCTCAGTGTTCATCTCTTGTCAAGAATCTTGAGTAGATCACTGCCATATGCTTTGTTGCTATGTTGGTGTGTAATAGCTTAGTTTCTTGTTGCATTCTAGATGGCATCGTGCTGTTAATGCAGAATGGTGACATTCTTGTTTTGCTTGCCATTTGCAAACCGTGCATCCGATTCCGGTGATCTTTATATCGATTTCGACCAAAATCATCTCATCTTTCCAACGGCACACTTGGGTTGCCAAGCTGATGCCTTGTTCATCTTTTTCCTTTCGGAGAAAGCATATGCATTGCATATCGCATCCCGCATGTCATGCCATGTTTTGCATCATGTTGCTTGTTCATTGCACTGTGGTTGATTGTTGTTGCTTTTCTTATGTTCTTGCTTTGGGTAGAGCCGGGAGATGAGTACGTGATCGAGGTACCCGTTGAGTACGCTTACGAGGATCAAGATTTCGCCAACTCAGAGAACTTTGCAGGCAAGATGACAATACCCTCGAAATCACTTCTATCTTTGCTTGCTAGTTGTTCGCTCTAGTGCTATGCCATGACACCTACCGCTTGCTATATCATGCCTCCCATATTGCCATGTCAAGCCTCTAACCCACCTTTCCTAGCAAACCGTTGTTTGGCTATGTTACCGCTTTGCTCAACACCTCTTATAGCATTGCTAGTTGCGGGAAGATGAAATTTGCTCCATGTTGGAACATGGTTATTGTTGGGATATAATTATTATATCTTGTTTGCTTTAATGCACCTATATACTTGGTAAAGGGTGGAAGGCTTAGCCTTATGCCTGGTGTTCTGTTCCACTCTTGCTGCCCTAGTTTTCGTCATACCGTGTTACGTTCCTTGATTTTGTGTTCCTAACACGCTTGGGTGTTATGGGAATGCCTTGACAGTTCGCTTTGAATAAAACTCCTCTAGCAAGGCCCAACCTTGGTTTTACATTTGCCTAGAAACCTATCACCATCCCTTGGGTTCTGCAGACCCGAGGGTCATCTTTATTTTAACTCCCCCCCGGGCCAGTGCTTGTCTAAGTGTTGGTCCGAACCGAGTAGACTGTGGGGCCACCTCGGGGCAACTTGAGGTTTGGTTTTACTCATAGGATGTCTCATCCGGTGTGCCCTGAGAACGAGATACGTGCGACTCCTACCGGGATTTGTTAGCACATCGGGCGGTTTTGCTGTTCTTTTTTTACCATTGTCGAGATGTCTTGTAACCAGGATTCCGAGTCTGATCGGGTCGTCCTGGGAGAAGGAATATCCTTCGTTGACCGTGAGAGCTTGTGATGTGCTAAGTTGGGACACCCCTGCAGGGTTTTGAACCTTCGAAAGCCATGCCCGTGGTTATGGGCAGATGGGAATTTGTTAATGTCCGGTTGTAGAAAACTTGACACTTAACTTAATTAAAATGCATCAACCGCGTGTATAGCCGTGATGGTCTCTTTCCAGCGGAGTCCAGGAAGTGAACACGGTTTTGGTGTTATGCTTGAACGTAAGTAGACTCAGGATCACTCCTTGATCATTTCTAGTTCACGAGCATTGCATTGCTTCTCTTCTCGCTCTTATTTGCGTAAGTTAGCCACCATATATGCTTAGTGGTTGCTGCAGCTCCACCTCACTACCTTTCCCTACCCATAAGCTTAAATAGTCTTGATCTCGCGGGTGTGAGATTGCTGAGTCCTCGTGGCTCACAGATACTTCCAAACATATGCAGGTGCCGATGATGCCAGTACAGGGGACTCTACCGAACTCAAGTGGGAGAACGACAAGGATTCGGGCCGTTACTATGTTTCTTTTTTGGATGATCAGTAGAGGAGCCCAGTTGTGGCGATCGGGGATTGAGCAATTGGGGTTGTCTTTCTTTATTTAGGTTCCGTAGTTGGGCCTTGATTGTATTCTGGATGATGTATGCTATATTTATCTATTGTGTGAAGTGGCGATTGTAAGCCAACTCTTTATCCCTTCCTTATTCAATACATGGGATGTGTAAAGATTACCCCTCTTGCGACATGCCTGCCATGCGGTTATGCCTTTATGTCGTGCCCGACACGTGGGAGATATAGCCGCATCGTGGGTGTTACACTACTACTACTATATTAATTGGAGGCATATATTAGGTTTTGATATTTGTTTATGTGTATGCCCCGAGACCTTCCAACCAGACGGGTATTTCTCTCTGGGTCACACTTTGTATCGTTCACACCACTAGTACTACTATGTTTGGTCTCCGACCCATAAGTGGAAGAAGTGGAAACGCTCTACCATGCTGTTCATGTCCCACTCCTTTCGCTGACGTGTGGGACATCCAACACATGTCGTGTTTGGCACTCCTTCATCGTAAGAGTTGAAATGCTAGCATTCATCAAAAATAAAAAATAAATATATATCAGAAGTGATACTATAACATGCAGTTTCCTTGCTCCTCGATATCGAAAAGAATACTTCCATTCGCCAACATGTGGGACGTCGACCATCCTGGTCCACTTTCCATGCATGCATACTCCAAGGGAGAGTCACCCCGGTCGTTGCGCGTAGTAATAATGACTAATGAGCCGTCAAATCTCATGCCCAATCTTTTCCCACTGTGAAGTTGCTCGGACGAAGGAACCATCAAGACTTCGTTGAATTCTACTTCTTGAAGAAAACTACTGTACTAGCAGTAATGCTAGCTCCTACCTCTTGAGAAATGCGTTGGTTTTCCCTTGAAGAGGAAAGGGTGATGTAGCCGAGCAGCGTAAGTATTTCCCTCAGTTTTTGAGAACCAAGGTATCAATCCGTTAGGAGGCCACGCACAAGTCCCTCACACCTACACAAACAAATAAACTCCTCGCAACCAACGCGATAAAGGGGTTGTCAATCCCTTCACGGTCACCTACGAGAGTGCGATCTGATAAATATGATAAGATAATATTTTTGGTATTTTATGTTAAAGAGAAATAAATATGCAAGTAAAATAAAAGGCAAAGGAAATAACTAAGTATTGGAAGATTAATATGATGGAAAATATACCCGGGGGCCATAGGTTTCACTAGAGGCTTCTCTCGAGACCATAAGTATTACGGTGGGTGAACAAATTACTGTTGAGCAATTGACAGAATTGAGCATAGTTATGAGAATATCTAGGTATGATCATGTATATAGGCATCACGTCCAAGACAAGTAGACCGACTCCTGCCTGCATCTACTACTATCACTCCACACATCGACCACTATCCAGCATGCATCTAGAGTATTAAGTTCAAGAGAACAGAGTAATGCTTTAAGCAAGATGACATGATGTAGAGGGATAAACTCATGCAATATGATATAAACCCCATCTTGTTATCCTTGATGGCAACAATACAATACGTGCCTTGCTGCCCCTACTGTCACTAGGAAAGGACACCGCAAGATTAAACCCAAAGCTAAGCACTTCTCCCATTGCAAGAAAGATCAATCTAGTAGGACAAACCAAACTGATAATTCAAAGAGACTTGCAAAGATAACCAATCATACATAAAAGAATCTAGAGAAGATTCAAATATTGTTCATAGATAAGCTTGATCATAAACCCACAATTCATTGATCTCAACAAACACACCGCAAAAGAAGATTACATCGAATTGATCTCCACAAGAGAGGTGGAGAACTTTATATTGAGATCCAAAAAGAGAGAAGAAGCCATCTAGGTAATAACTATGGACCCGTAGGTCTTAAGAAAACTACTCACACTTCATCGGAGGCGATACGGTGTTGATGTAGAAGCCCTCCGTGATCGATACCCCCTCCGGCGGAGCTTCGGAAAAGGCCCCAAGATGGGATCTCATGGATACAGAAAAGTTACGGCGGTGGAATTAGGGGTTTGGCTCCGTTTCTGGTAGTTTGGGGGTACGTAGGTATATATAGGAGGAAGGAGTACGTCCATGGAGCAACATGGGCCCACGAGGGTGTAGGGCGCGCCTGGGGGGTAGGCGCGCCCCCTACCTCGTGCCTTCCTAGTTGATTTCTTGACGTAGGGTCCAAGTCCTGTGGATCATGTTCATTACGAAAATCACGTTCCCGAAGGTTTCATTCCGTTTGGACTCCGTTTGATATTCTTTTTCTGTGAAACCCTAATATAGGCAGAAAAACAACAATTCCGGGCTGGGCCTCCGGTTAATAGGTTAGTCCCAAAAATATTATAAAAGTGTATAATAAAGCCCAATAATGTCCAAAACATGATATAATATAGCATGGAACAATCAAAAATTATAGATACGTTGGAGATGTATCAAGCATCCCCAAGCTTAATTCCTGCTCGTCCTCGAGTAGGTAAATGATAAAAACAGAATTTTTGATGTGGAATGCTACTTGGCATAATTTCAATGTAATTCTCTTAATTGTGGTATGAATATTCTGATCCGAAAGATTGAAGACAAAAGTTCAATATTGACATAGAAATAATAATACTTCGAGCATACTAACTAAGCAATTATGTCTCTTCAAAATAACATGGCCAAAGAAAGTTATCCCTACAAAATCATATAGTCTGGCTATGCTCCATCTTCACCACACAAATTATTTAAATCATGCACAACCCCGATGACAAGCCAAGCAATTGTTTTCATACTTTTGGTGTTCTCAAACTTTTTCAATCTTCACGCAATACATGAGCGTGAGCCATGGACATAGTACTATATGTGGAATAGAATGGTGGTTGTGGAGAAGACAAAAAGGGAGAAGATAGTCTCACATCAATTAGGCGTATCAATGGGCTATGGAGATGCCCATTAATAGATATCAATGTGAGTGAGAAGGGTTTGCCATGCAACAGATGCACTTGAGCTATAAGGATATGAAAGCTCAACAAAAAGAACTAAGTGGGTGTGCATCCAACTTGCTTGCTCACGAAGACCTAGGGCATTTTGAGGAAGCCCATCGTTGGAATATACAAGCCAAGTTCTATAATGAAAAATTCCCACTAGTATATGAAAGTGATAACATAGGAGACTCTCTATCATGAAGATCATGGTGCTACTTTGAAGCAGAAGTGTGGAAAAAAGGATAGTAGTATTGCCCCTTTTTATTTATTTATTCTTTTTTTGGGCCTTCTTTTTTTTGGACTTTCTCTTTTTTTATTGGGACAATACTCTATGAATGATGATCATCACACTTCTATTTATTTACAACTCAATGATTACAACTCGATACTAGAACAAAGTATGACTCTATATGAATGCGCGCGACGGTATACCGGGATAACAATGATGCATGAGTGACTTATATGAAAGAATTATGAACGGTGACTTTGCCACAACTAAAATGTCAGCTACATGATCATGCGAAACAATATGACAATGATGGAGCATTTCATAGTAAACGGAACGGTGGAAAGTTGCATGGCAATATATCACGGGATGGCTATGGAAATGCCATGATAGGTAGGTATGGTGGCTGTTTTGAGCAAGGTATATGATGGGTGTATGATACCGGCGAAAGGTGTGCGGTATTAGAGAGGCTAGCAATGGTGGAAGGGTGAGAGTGCGTATAATCCATGGACTCAACATTAGTCACAAAGAACTCGCATACTTATTGCAAAAATCTATTAGTTATCAAAGTACTACGCGCATGCTCCTAGGGGGATAGATTGGTAGGAAAATACCATCGCTCGTCCCCGACCGCCACTCATAAGGAGGACAATCAATAAATACATCATGCTCCGACTTCTTAACATAACGGTTCACCATACGTGCATGCTACGGGAATCACAAACTTCAACACAAGCATTTCTCAACTTCACAACTACTCAACTAGCACGACTCTAATATCACCATCTCCAAATCTCAAAACAATTATCAAGTTTCAAACTTCTCGTAGTATTCAACACACTCATAAGAATTTTTTATTGTTATTTATCTTGTATGCCTAAAATAATTAAAGAAAATTACCATTCTGTTTTGTAGGACTATCAAAATAATCTAAGTGAAGCATGATAGAACAAAATATTCTATAAAACAAATCCACCATCGTGCTCTAAAAGATATAAGTGAAGCACTAGAGCAAAAACTATATAACTCAAAAGATATAAGTGAAGCACATAGAGTATTCTAACAATTTCTGAATCATGTGCGTCTTGCTCAAAAAGGTGTGTGCATAAAGTATTATTGTGGAAAACTAACAAATAAAGACTCAGATAATACAAGACGCTCCAAGCAAAACACACATCATGTGGTAAATAAAAATATAGCTCCAAGTAAATTTACCGATAGAAGTAGACAAAAGAGGGGATGCCTTCCGGGGCATCCCAAATCTTTGGCTTTTAGGTGTCCTTAGATTATCTTGGGGGTGCCATGGGAATCCCCAAGCTTAGCCTATTGCCACTCCTTGTTCCATAATCCATCAAATCTTTACCCAAAACATGAAAACATCAAAACACAAAACTTAAAGTAGAAAATCTCGTGAGCTCCGTTAGCAAAATAAAACAAAACACCACTTCAAGGTACTGTAATGAACTCATTCTTTATTTATATTGGTGTTAAACCTCATGTATTCCAACTTCTCTATGGTTTATGAACTATTTTACTAGCCATAGATTCATCAAAATAAGCAAACAACACACGGAAAACAGAATCTGTCAAAAACAGAACAGTATGTAGTAATCTGCAGCTAACGCAAGTTCTAGAACCCCAAAAATTCTAAAATAAATTTATGGACGTGAGGAATTTATCTATTAATCATCTTAAAAAATAATTAACTAAATATATCTTTCCAAATAAAAATGGCAGCAATTCTCGTGAGCGCTAAAGTTTCTATTTTTTACAGCAAGATTAAAAAGACTTTCCCCAAGTCTTCCCAACGGTTCTACCTGGCACAAACACTAATTAAACACAAAATACACAACCAAAACAGAGGATAGATAAATTATTTATTACTAAACAGGAGAAAAAATCAAGGAATAAAAATAAAATTGGGTTGGCTCCCAACAAGCGCTATCGTTTAACGCCCTAGCTAGGCACGTAACCAAGGATAGATCTAGGTATTGCCATCTTTGGAAGGCAATCCAAAAGTGGCTCTCATAATAGATTCATAAGGTAATTTAATTTTTTATAGGGAAGTGTTCCATGCCTTTCCTTAACGGAAATTGGAATCTAATATTCCCTTCCTTCATATCAATAATTGCATCAATCGTTGTAAGGAAAGGACTACCAAGAATATTAGGACATGAAGGATTGCAATCTATGTCAAGAACAATAAACTCATTGCGCACATAATTCCTCTTTGCAACAATAAGAACATCATTAATTATTCCCATAGGTTTCTTAATAGTGGAATCTGCAAGGTGCAAGTTTAAAGAGCAATCATCAAAATCACGGAAGCCTAGCAAATCACACAAAGTCTTTGGAATTGTGGAAACACTAGCACCCAAATCACACAAAAGCATAGCATTCATGATCTTTAATCTTAATTTTAATAGTAGGTTCCCACTCATCATAAAGTTTTGTAGGGATATAAACTTTCAACTCAAGCTTTTCTTCATAAGATTGCATCAAAGCATCAACGATATGTTTGGTAAAGGCTTTATTTTGACTATAAGCATGAGGAGAATTTAGCACGGATTTCAACAAGGAAATACAATCTATCAAAGATCAATTATCATAATTAAATTACTTGAAATCCAAAATAGTGGGTTTATTAATATTTAAAGTTTTGACTTCTTCAATCCCACTTCTAACAATTTTAGCATCAAGATCTAAAGACTCAGAATTTTTAGAATGCCTTCTAGGTAATTTGGATCATATTCAATCCCATCATTATCAAGATTCATACTAAAAACAAAGATTTAATTGGGGACACAAATAATAACTTTTAGATGTTCATCTTTGTCTTCCAAAAAAATTTCCCGCTTAGCGGCCATCTTATTAACTAAGGTGGCTTGCTTATCCGAAACTTCAGCTATTAACTTCTCAAGATGAGCAATCTGAGATTTCAAACCATCAAATTCTTTAGATATATCATCGAGCTCTTTATTCATATAACTCATAAAACTCCTAGATAGAGCCATTGTGACAAACAAGCAATTCAACACACAAGCAAACAAGAGATGGGCAAAAAGAGGCGAATAGAGAAAGAGAGGGAGGACGGAGAGAGGAAGAGGGCGAATAAAACGGCAAAGGTGAAGTGGGGGGAGAGGAAAACGAGAGGCAAATGGCAGATAATGTAATGCGGGAGATAAGGGTTTGTGATGGGTACTTGGTATGTTGACTTTTGTGTAGACTCCCTTGCAACGGCGCCAGAAATCCTTCTTGCTACCTCTTGAGCACTCCGTTGGTTTTCCCTTGAAGAGGAAAGGGTGATGCAGCAGAGCAGCACACGTATTTCCCTCAGTTTTTGAGAACCAAGGTATCAATCCAGTAGGAGGCCACGCATGAGTCCCTCGCACCTACAGAAACAAATAAACTCCTCACAACCAACGCGATAAAGGGGTTGTCAATCCCTTCATGGTCACCTACGAGAGTGAGATCTGATAGATATGGTAAGATAATATTTTTTGTATTTTTTGATAAAGAGAAATAAAGAAGCAAGTAAAATATATGGCGAAGGAAATAACTAAGTATTGGAAGATTAATATGATGGAAAATAGACCCATGGGCCATAGGTTTCCCTAGAGGCTTCTCTCGAGAGCATAAGTATTATGGTGGGTGAACAAATTACTGTTGAGCAATTAACAGAATTGAGCATAGTTTTGAGAATATCTAGGTATGATCATGTCTATAGTCATCACGTCCAAGAAAAGTAGACCGACTCCTGTCTGCATATACTACTATCACTCCACACATCGACCGCTATCCAGGATGCATCTAGATTATTAAGTTCAATACAACAGAGTAACGCTTTAAGGAAGATGACATGATGTAGAGGGATAAACTCATGCAATATGATATAAACTCCATCTTGTTATCCTCGATGGCAACAATACAATATGTGCCTTGATGCCCCTACTGTCACTAGGAAAGGACACCGCAAGATTGAACACAAGCTAAGCACTTCTCCCATTACAAGAAAGATCAATCTAGTAGGCCAAACCAAACTGATAATTCGCAATTTGCAAGCAAAGATAACCAATCATACATAAACGAATTCAGAGAAGATTCAAAAATTGTTCATAGATAAACTTGGACATAAACCGACAATTCATCGATCTCAACAAACACACCGCAAAAGAAGATTACATCGAATAGATCTCCCCAAGAGAGGGGGAGAACTTTGTATTGAGATCCAAAAAGAGAGAAGAAGCCATCTAGATAATAACTATGGACCTGTAGGTCTGAAGTAAACTACTCACACTTCATCGGAGGGGCTATGGTGTTGATGTAGAAGCCCTCCATGATCGATACCCCCTCCGATGGAGCTCCGGAAAAGGCCCCAAGATGGGATCTCGTGGATACAGAAAGTTACGACGGTGGAATTAGGGTTTTGGCTCCGTTTCTGGTAGTTTGGGGGTACATAGGTATATATAGGCGGAAGGAGTACATCGGTGGAGCAACGTGGGCCCCATGAGGGTGGAGGGCGCGCTTGGGTCCTTTGTTTCATAGGATAGGAATTTTATAGGAATATCAAAATCATACGAAGTGAGATGACATGCATCTCAATTCCTACAGAGAAAGAGATGTCATTTGATGCATATGATAGGAGTTTTTCCATTGAGTCTAGGCTAATGTACTGGATATTTGCTCTAAAAACTACAGTAGTAACTAGTACTGGTACATGCTCATAATTAATAAACAAATGTATGGGCGACACAGACAAACACACTAACTACTACCGTCGATGTCCTGGGAACGGGGGTCCCCAGACTTGCACGGAACATCAATATGCATTTTTTTTACAAAACACATGTTGTGATTTACCCATGTAGGAGTAATCCCATGTGTAAAAACTAATGATATTTCGAGAATTTTATCGGAAAACTGGTATCTCGAGAATGTCATAGAAAAGATGAAAGATGAGAGATAAGGTGAGGAGGAGTGGAGCGTGGTGGTGACTGGTGGTCGGAATGGGCGGAGGCATGGGGATGGATGTCGCCGGCAGGCGGCAGCGGACACCATGCTAGATTGTTCCAGAGACTTTCTTTTTTAATTGCTCAGCAATGAGCTTGCGGGAGATAAGGACGTGGAGAGAGGTGCGGGTATCTTTTGTAAAATTATCATAGTTTTCTTTCTATCCTTCAGATATAGATGAGACGGTCTATACTACAAGATGGTAGGCACATCATCATCGCCAACTTTGTGTTTTATAAGGATACAGATGATAAGTTTGCTAACTACTAAAGTAAAGTGGAATTTTTCCATCTTATACAAGTAAATTAAGGTAATTGTTTATCATACGGGTAAGGTTTGATGAAGGGTGGTAGGAACAAATGCTCCGCCTAGAGCATGTGTGTGAGAGATGGAGTCTAAGTGTGTGTGTGTGTATGTTTGTGTGTGTGTGTGAGAGAGAGAGAGACAGAGAAAGAGAGATGGAGTCTTTGTGTGTGTGTGTGATGGAGTCTTAGTGTGTGTGTGTGTGTGTTTGTGTGTGTGTGGGTGGGTGGGTGCATGTGTGCGTTTGTGTATGTGTGTGTGTGTTTGTGTGTGTGTGGGTGTGTGTGTGTGTGTGTGTCGTGGGGTCCTCAGTGGCGGATGTAATTTAAGTGTGCATGGCTTCATCATAGAGAGGTGATGTGTATGGCAGAGGCCACTAACGATGGGGTGCGAGAGAGAAAATGCCCGTAGAGAGGGAAGAGAGGGTGTGTGCGTGTGAGAGGAGTCGACATCGAGAGAATGTGTTTGTTCGAGAGACACCGAGGAAGACTACTATATATCGATGGTGCATGTAGGCGGGAATTAAACGAAGGGATGGTCTTATTGGTTTCGGGGATATAGGGGAAGAGTGAGAGGTGGGGTAGCTAGAAGGAGATTGTTAAGTGTGAGTGTGTGTTTTACGCATCCAGGCGGAAGTTATGTGCACACAAAAAGAGAACGATTCTATAACGCCCTCGATGCGGCTATATCTCCTACGTGTCGAACCACGACTTAGAGGCATAACCGCATTGAAAGCAATGTCGCAAGTAAGGTAATCTTCACAACAACCCATGTAAATAGATAATAGGGGAAAAAGGTACGTAGTTGGCTTACACTCGCCATGTCACACAAATACATGAATAACATTACAATCATCCAATACACTCATGGTCCGACTACGGTACCAAAATAAAAGATCAACCCCAACATGCGACACGGTGCCGATCGCCCCAACTGGGCACCTCTACTGATCATCAGGGAAAGACACATAGTAACGGCGTGAGTCTTCGTCGAACTCCCACTTGAGCTCAAGCGCATCATCTGGAACAGAATCATCGGTCCCTGCTTCTGGTTCGGAAGTAAACTGTGAGCCACGGGGACTGAGCAATCTCGCACCCTCGCGATCAAGACTATTTAAGCTTATAGGTAAGGTAAGGTAATATGTAGAGCTGCAGCAAGCGACTAGCATATATGGTGGCTAACCTGTTCGCAAAAGAGAGCGAGAAGAGAAGGCAAGGCACGAACGAAGAACTATAGAACAACCTACGACAAACATTACTTCAACACCGTGTCCACTTCCCGGACTCCGCCGAGAAGAGACCATCACGGTTACACACGCAGTTGATTCATTTTAATTAAGTTAAGGTTCATGTTATCTACAACCGGACATTAACAAATTCCCATCTGCCCATAACCGCGAGCACGACTTTCGAAAGTTCAAATCCCTGCAGGGGAGTCCCAACTTATCCCAGCACAAGCTCTCACGGTCAACGAAGGATATTCCTTCTCTCGAGACATTTCGATCAGACTCAGCATCCCGGTTCTACAAGACAACTTCGACAATGGTAAAACAAGTCCAGCAACACCGCCCGAATGTGCCGACAAATCCCAATAGGAGCTGCACATAACTCGTTCTCAGGGCACACTCAGATGAGCGCTCCATACAACTAAAACCAAACCTCGAGTTTCCCCGAGGGGGCGCTGCACAGGGCTCTAGTTTGGACCAACACTCAGAGGAGCACTGGCCCGGGGGGGTTTAAATAAGGTGACTCTCGGGCTCCGAAAACCCAAGGGAAAAAGAGGCTAGGTGGCAAATGGTAAAACCAAGGTTGGGCATTGCTGGAGGAGTTTTATTCAAGGCGAATTGTCAAGGGGTTCCCATTATCACCCGACCGCGTAAGGAACGCAAAATCCGGGAACATAATACCGATATGACGGAAACTAGGGCGGCAAGAGTGGAACAAAACACTAGGCAAAAGGCTGAGCCTTCCACCCTTTACCAAGTATATAGATGCAATAAGATAACAAGATAATATGGTGATATCCCAACAATAAACAATGTTCCAACAAGGAACAATCTCCAATCTTCACCTGCAACTAGCAACGCTATAAGAGGGGCTGAGCAAAGCGATAACATAGACAATCAATGGTTTGCTAGGACATGGTGGGTTAGAGGTTTGACATGGAAATTTGGGAGGCATGATAAGGAAGTGGTAGGCATCGTAGCATAGGCATAGCAAAAGAGCGAGCATCTAGCAAGCAAAGATAGAAGTGATTTCGAGGGTATGATCATCTTGCCTGCAAAGTTGTCAGAGTTGACTTCATCCTTGTAAGCAAACTCAACGGGCTCCTCGTTAGCGAACTCGTCTCCCGGCTCTACCCAAAAAAGACAAACAAGAAAAAGGAACACAATCAACCACGTGCAAAGCTCAAACAACATGATGCGAACATGGTATGCTATGCGGGATGCGATATGTGATGCATATGCAAGACTTGACAAGGAATGATTGAACCTGGCCTCAACATGGAAATCCAAGAGTGCCACTGGAAAGGTGAGGTGATTTCAGTTGAAATCTATATAAAGATCACCGGAATCGGATGCACGGTTTGGAAATGGCAAGCAAAACAAATATGGCACCGGTCTGCGATAAACAGCAAGTAGCCATCTAAATGCATCAAGATAATTATGCTACAGCATTCAAACATGACAAAAAAATACATGGCAGGGATCCACTCATGATGCTTTACAAAAGATGAACACTGAGCTACGGCCATTTCATCCATTAACAGGTTCAAACAAGCATGGAAAAAGTGCAAATGATAAACAGGTTTCAGACTTAGTGAAATTAACACAAGCCTGGAATTTAACATCAGGTAGCACACTTTGGAGCATGAAAACTATATGATACAGGAACTTATCATGGAAAATCAAGGAATGACATGAAGCTACTCAAAGCACTTAAAAAAACTCCCTTAGTGACCTTGAGCCAAAAGGGATCAGAAAATACAATTGCAAGCATGTGAACATGGCAAAAACATAATCAGATTACTGACTTAGTGAAAAACTGGAGCATGCAAATCTGTTAACGAGTAGGCATGTTTACGAGCTCGATGCACTCACTACAGATCAAGGCATGACAAACTAAGCATACACCCATCAAGAATACATATCATAGAAGCTAGACATGGCAAGAACAACAACATAGCATGCACGGATCAACAACAACATCCTCGGCAAAATCGCTAACAAGTCAACTATCTGCCAGGATTTACAAAATAGCAAAAGTAGAGCTCGATTGATTCAAGCTAGGGTGCTCCATAAATGCAAACAAAGACATGGATGGATAGAGAAGCACAATATTAACAAATCATCCTTACTGATCATCCTCAAAAGAGGCACGGATCACTAGGAAACAACATGAACATATGGCATATTGACAAAATCAGATCAAGGACTCAGAGAAATTCTAAGTCCCTGAAATCAGCATTAACGAATGCACTACTTTGCAAGCTTGTCCTAGTCACCGCACATATCACAAAAATACATGGTAAGCACCTCTCTAAATATGGCATGGCATATAACAAAACACATATAGAGCTCAGGAGCATATCATGCACACATTAATCATGGCAAAAATGACAAATAGCTATTTGATGCAGCAGATCTGACAATTATCTCAAATAGCCCTCTTCCAACAGCATTTAGGGCATTAAGATGAGCTCAAACTAAAATTATGCAATGAGATTAAATGATGTACTCTCTGAGGCAAACATTTTGATATGCTACACGCCCAAAATGGAGCTACGGATGTGGAGTTACGACATGATGAAAAACGTAAAAAAAAATAGGGTTTCGGGGAAAGTCAACCCTCCGGATTTATATATGAGATCCGGCCCGATCCACTGTAGCGCTGCATTGACACCGAGGTTCGCCGGGGTTCGTCTCCGGACTTGACGAGCACGCCGGCCGGAGGAGGGTGGACGACGGCGGCGCGGCGCGGCGGAGAGCAAGACGGCGGCAGGGTCGGCGGTCATCGCCAGCGAGGTGCGCGGCGCTGGCGGAGAGGCCGCGCCAGAGCTCGGCAGCCGGGAATGGCGGGCGGCGGCGCCGGGCGTCTCTGGCGTCGGACGGGAGGAAGACGGGCGGTGGGGGCGTGGATCCGGCTCGCCCCGGACGGACGGTGCGAGGGCCGGCTTCGGGCTCTCGCACCGCGGTGGCGAAGTGGGCGCCGGTTGCCACTTGGCGGCCGGTGAGTGGCTGGCGGCGGTGTGTCCGCTAGGACGCGGACATGTCTGGCGCGTGCGGGGATTTTTCTAGGGTTAGGGGGAGGAAGACCCGAAAATTTCGGAGGAAGGTCTATTTATAGGCATAGAGGGAGCTAGGAAGCTCCAAATGGATTGCGGTTTTTGGCCACGCGATCGTGATCGAACGCTCTAGGTGATGGAGAGGGTTTAGGTGGGTTTTTGGGCCACTTTGGAGGGGTGTTGGGCTGCAACACACACGAGGCCTTTTCGGTTCCTCGGTTAACCGTTGGAGTATCAAACGAAGTCCAAATGGTACGAAACTTGATAGGCGGTCTACCGGTAGTAAACCAAGGCCACATGACAAGTCTCGGTCCAATACGGAAATGTTTAACCCCCAAACACGAAAAGAGGTAGAAAGGACCACCGGAGGAGATAGGAGCGCCGGAATGCAAAACGGACAACAGGGAAAATGCTCGGATGCAGGAGACGAACACGTATGCAAATGCAATGCACATGATGACATGATATGAGATGCATGACAATGACAACAACACACGGAGACAAAAACCCGAACCCGAGAAAAATAAAATAACTTAGCGCCGGAAACGGCAAGAGTAGGAGTACATATAAGGTAAATTACATCCGGGGTGTTACAGATTCGATGTGGCATTAGGGTTGAGGGGAATTAACTACGTATGGAGACATAGAGACCTTGAACATGCATGTGTTATAGGTATACATGTATACGTGGGATGTGTATGTGTGTGCGTGCATGATCGATATAAAAGAAAGGACATAAGTCATAAGATCAACGGCATGGGATAGACGGATTGGTATGACAATATGCATGCATGTGAGAATGCAGGGAAGAAGGCCCGACAATTTGAGCATGTGTTTTTGTCTTTAAGAGATAGTGGCGTCGGCTGGAGCATGCATCTATGGCGAGCAGAGGGAGTATGACAATATGCATGCATGTGAGAATGCAGGGAAGAAGGCCCGACAATTGAGCATGTGTTTTTTCTTTAAGAGATAGTGGCGTCGGCTGGAGCATGCATCTATGGCGAGGAGAGGGAGTGAGGCACAACGATTGTGCAAAAGAGATCAACCTATACATGAAAGAAGGATGATGGAGAAACAGATAAATAGAATGATAAAGATGCTAGCTAGTGCGCATTAGAGATAGGAGCCAAGTGGATCAGAAGGCTGAGTTATGTGTGTGGGTGTTAGAGAAATGAAGACAGGGTGCATGTGACGCACATATTAACAAATATCGGAGAGAAATGAGATCCTAACAGACGGAGTTTTGTGTCTGCGAGAGAGAAAGATATTTCGCAATGAGAGTGATAGCTAAAGAGACATATGAGGGAACACAAGATATCTCTAGGGAGAGAGAGTGTGTGTGAACGACATACAAGAGAATAGTGGATAAATATGAGATGCTGGGAGACAGAGTTTGTGTTTGTGTGTGACAAAGAGATATTTAAGAGGAAGATTCGAAGGTTCTCATACCTAAGGAGCGAAAGACATCTCTGTATGAGGGGTGTGCGAGTGGCACACAGGGGAATAGTAGAGAGAAATGAGACCCCGGGAGACAAAGTTTTTTGTTTGTGTGAGAGAAAGAGATTCCACTTGGAGAATCATAGTTAGAGACACATAGCAGGGAGCGAGATATACTTAGAGAGAGATAGAGTGATGAAGGTCGAGGGAGAGAGTACCGTGAGTGTGTTACGAATATAAAAGATCATTTGCGACATACAGGTAGCACGAGAGATACCCGAGAGACGATGAATGCGTATAGGTCTAGAGAGATAGTCCTATATAAGCCTGAGTGATAGTTATATGAGACGAATATCTGGATTAAATGGGATTCAAATATTTAAACTGGATATCACGACATCAATAATATCATAACACAAATTTGTAACGCCCAGAAGACACCCGCCGGTGGTCGTTACTCCTAGCGGGATCTAGACTGGCCCCACAGATCAATACTAGTCTTTTCTGCCCACATTGTCATCACTCATGCACACCCGAGAGCAACTTCCCGGTCGGTCACCCATCCTGACACTACTCCAAGTTGAGCACACTTAACCTTGGAGTTCTGTCCGAATGGGCTCTCGGAAAATAAGGAATTCCTTAGTGATATGAGTAGTCTATCATCCCTAATAAGCAGGCCATCACATAGACCCCCACTCAGAGGAACCAACATCCTCGTCGGGCCACATAAATGTTCCCTCTTGGCACATACGTCTGTGCATCCAGTCCGGTACATGTACCATGTCGTGTGCCATGACGGGTCACAAACATCATGAACAACATGACCGCGCACCTGTCCGCAAACATCCGTGTAACCGCGAGGGTCGGCTCTGGCCCCACAGATCCATACTAGTCTTTTCTGCGCACTTTGTCCTCACTCATGCGCACCTGGGAGCAACTTCCCGGTCAGTCACCCATCCTGACACTACTCCAACATGAGCATGCTTAACTTTGGAGTTCTGTCTGAATGGGCTCCCAGAAAAGAAGGAATTCCTTATTGATATGACTAGTCTATCATCCCTAATAATCCAGGCCATCACAAAATTGGTGTATCAAACATGCATATTCATTTGAATTTGGGGACACGTGTAATGTTATATAGTGTATCAATTTTGGTGATCCATTGATTCTTTAATTAGAACAATGCATGGTTTATATGCAATTAATATCTAAACAGGATTACAGTATATGTTGCGTGTGTGAAACACATTATACATGTTGGAGAAGTAAAAAAACCCGCATGAAACACACATTAATTGGAGATAGTTAGCGAGGAATGCATACATTGGATTTCAACTTAAGTGGTTTCAAATATTTGAAAATCCAAATTGATGGATACAACCTTATGAATCTGAGATCATGCCATTTGTAAACCATATTTTTGTATAAAGGGTGGTGTGCTTTTGAAAGTATATATCTATATCTATACCTACTATTAAAGGGAGGTGATATTCTTGGTTTGGTTCCGCTTCGTTTGGTCCTGCTTCAATTAATTTCACGTACGCTATTTAGTTTTGTTACTTGCCACCCGTTTTGGCCCAAGGGAGGAAGCCTATCTGGCGGCGCATTGTGGCTCAGGTCCGGAGAAAAATAAAATTGCCGATGGGAGGGTTCGATCTCATAACCTGCCAACTGGCCACACACAGTTTGTCCAACTGACCCAACTAGAGATATGAGTGGATTTTTTTTTCTCCCGTTGCAACGCAGGGGCCTTTTTGCTAGTAAAAATGATGTATATAGAATTTTATTCCAATCGAAAATGGACCCCGCCCGAAAAAAAACAGAATACAAACGTGATTCTAATTGAGTTGGGACGGTAACTCTGCAAAATTTGAATGAAGCGGGGAGAGTCTCAGTAACCGCCCGAAACCAAAATATGCGAGATGGAAATTACTAGTGCCTATCCCCGCCACTCAAAGCCTATCTGCTCGATTTCTATAGGTTTCGATAGGGGTAGGCCGGTTTGTAATTTCACTCAAACGTGACATAACCGCCTCTCACCGAGATTCATACACGGTGGGCGCCAAAACATAGTGTGTCCTCGGCCGAAATCGACTCCCTCCCCGATTCGTACACGGTGGGTGCCAAAAATAAACTCTCATCGGCAAATCGACTCTCTCCCCAAATAATACACGGTGGGTGCAAGATTACCGTCCTATCCCCAACCGACTTATATTGTTGTGGTGTCAGAAATTTTAAACGGGGGCTAAGTTTGTAAATTTCCTCGCATTTGAGACAAGTGCGCCCTGAAGACATGGTTGCCCCGTTCCTCTCTACCTCCATTTCGCCATTCATACTCCGTGGGCGCCAAAACACCCTCTCCACCCCAGCCTCCTCCGTCCGCCACCCCATCCACAGCCGTCCTCCTCCACCATGCGGAGTTCATACCCCAACGCCGCCGTCCATTACAAGAGATCGACCTCTCTCATCCATGGCTTCGGACCGGGATCCTTGCATCCGTCCTCTCACTTCATCCCCGCCGTCGTCCACCTTGCCGGCGCTGCTCCTACGACCGTCTCGTCGACCGCACACCGCCGCCACCGTCTACCCTCCTAGATCTGCTTCCGCGCCACCGACATCCATCACTACCGCAGCATCGTCAAATTCCAGCAGATGCATACACGGCGCCGCACCAGAGGCGGTACTCTTTCGTATCTGCTCAACTTATTTATCGCAACAAGAAAATAGATCACCACTTCTTTACTCTGATTTCTTGTCCATCACTTACTTGCTAGTTGAAAGCAAACATTGGTTGTGAAGTTGCCTTTGTCCAGTCTGCACCTTCAGATCCGCCATGGCACATTCAACACTATACTCCCAATGCTTGTGGTTTTCCCCTTTTATATTCCACACTAGTTAAATCATAGTAGACTAAATTTCAAAATTGGGTCAGTCGATTTTTCAGAGCTCGCCGGAGTTCGCCGGTGCAAACGAAGGGGCTCGGGTGGAGACGGTGGTTGTGGGGGCAGTGGTGGAGCCTCGCCGAACGAAGAAAACTCTACGCGGGTGGGGGCGGGGTTGGGGGTGGGCGTGGCGGAGGAACACAGGCGGTGGGGGCCGGTTGCCCTTGCGGTGTTCATCCAACGCCTGAAATGGTCGACTAACCCAAATGACAAAATTCACGCGACTTGCATGCATTCATGCCTTTATATTCAGTACCATCATCATACCTGCTTAGAACTGATCCTAAATCTATCAAGCTAAACAACATGCCACTCATAATTCCAAACTTGTTGCTCAAGTACGAATCTGATATGATGCTGGTATTACTAAAACAGATAACATTTAATTGGTCAGCTAATGTTCCTACTTTACTTTTGAAAAGCACGTGCACCACATATAGAGAGACAACAGAGAGTTGCTTTCTTAATGCGCTTTGGTTCATCATGTGTGGGCACTGCGCAACGAACGTTTTATTATCTAAAATCTGCTTTCTCTTCTTTAGCATGTTCCTCTTCCATTCTTCTTTAATAAGTACTCTCTCCATTCCTAAATACAAGTCTTTATATAGATTCCACCATGGACTACATATGGAGCAAAATGAGTGAATCTACACTCTAAAATGTATCTGGATACATCTGTACGTGATCCATAGTGGAAATCTATACCAAGACTTATATTTTGGAACGGAGGGACTATGATAGTAGTACAGTATGTTCCTTGTAGTGAAGATGAGCTGGGACATTTGCAGTGTAGAGGTCTATACGGTCGGTTGGGATGGACACTTGAACTCTTCGGGCCTCTTTGATTAGTAGGATTTTGTAAACATGGGAATGGGATTTGTAGTGGCCTGCCCACTTGAATCCTATAAGAATAGCAAGGAAATACGGGGAGCTGTGTCGCCTTTGAGAGTTACACTGATATTAACAGTACCACACCGACAATACTAGCACATATATTCCAACAAGTTCCACTTTGCTAATTTTACTCTGATGCTTAAAGTTATCCTGTTATATCTACACTATGATTTGTGTAGCTGCTTTGTGTCGCACTAGCAGCAGTCCACTCTTGAAGCTAAAAACTGCAATGACTTACAAAATTGGCACCAAGGCATAGAGTGCCATTCTGGATGCAATGAAACTCATATGCTCCCCACCTGTTGACTCTTGTTCAGAATATGATCCTAATGACTATTCTAACCTTGAGGACTCAAAGGCAGATGGCCTGTCCTGTTCACCCATCAAGGTGCCTATTCTAATTTTGCAAGGTTTTATTGATTGCGTGTATCTTGCATATGTTGTGATGCATTTCTTCTACTTTGTTGCACCGCCATCTGCTTCATTTACTCATCATATATGTCGAGATTCCATGCCCATCCATTTTCAATACATATTCCATCTATCATCATACCATGTGTTTCCACTCAAATGTTGTTCTTGTGCATCAGACATCAAAAAGGAAGAGGGCGATTGACGAACCTGAAGGGGCACCAACAAAGTCCATGAAAAACGTGGTTGTGCCAGAGAAATCAGATAGACTTATATTGGTTGTACAACCAGTGACAAAAAACATAGGACCGACTCCAGCAGACTGTACCCATACTTCACTGGCCACACCACTAGCCCCACCACACAGGACCTGCACTCCAGCAAAAGGTATGCCGATTTCTGTTGCCATAGCACCAGCCGTACCACAGAAAAATCCCACTCCAGCAAAAAGTACAGCAAGTCCATCGGCCGAAGACCTATCCCAACTGTAGAGACGGCCAAATCCTGCAGATTGGAACCCCATTCCAATAATTCCCAATTTAAAATACAATGCTTTCAATGTTGTTAGGGACTACATGCATATATTCCCATCATGGGAAGATTATAGTGAAGAAAAACACCATTTTCACATCTTCCTGTCCCACTTACGTGTAAGTGCTATTATTCAAGGTGATTATTTTCCTGTTTTCTGCTGATTGAACACATCAATGATTTACATTACATTGTTGTAACTAGGCGAGGGTCAATCTGGATAGTCATGACGAGCAAAGCATTCTTGCACTTTTCAAGGAAGCATTGCAACAGTATCGGTGTTACCTAAGAAAATCACAATTTGATGGAAAGTCTATAAACGAATTTCTGGTGAAGTCTCTTGTGCTAAATTTAGAAGACATTGAATGGAAAAACCTTGTTATGCACTAGTCTCGTTACGAGGATGAGGTATTGTATATTATATCGCATGATAATTTGAACTTCTACTTTTCCGCATGTGCCTTACGGATCTTTTTTGCAGGAAATCTGCTCGAAAAGGAATTACGATTTGAAAAGAATGACAGGAAATCGCAAATATGCTGCCCGCTGCTTTGCTCTTCTTAGTACCTGTTGTCCTGTATCACTATACTTGCATACATACCTGGTTCATTATGTGACAGCAGTATGCATGATAGCTTGCTTATCAATTGTTCGCTCCAAATTATCTGATCTGTTTGAATGGTTACATTAGTGCATAATATATCCAATGCCAATGAAATTTTTTAGCTCTGCATTGTTCTTGTAAATACCTGCTTTCCTTTATTAGTGTACTTATATTGACAGGTAGTTGTTCATGTACCATCACTATGCAGCTTATTTTCCTTTCCCTCCATTTTCTACACATAAGATCTATATTTACTCTTACCATAAGGTTGGATAACACGGATGGTACTGAAGAAGTGTAGCTCTGCATTGCTCTTGGCTGTACTTACATTTATAGGAACTTGGTTATGTAATATCACTCTTCATCTTATCTTAAATATTCTCCATTTAATCTTATATTATCACATCTATATTTACTCTTAACAAAATGTAGAATAAAGGCAATGCTTATGAAGAAGATTGACCCCCCCCCATCAGCATGGACAAGGGCTTTATAGAGCCTGCCTTCACCAATAATGTAAGTTTGTCCTGCTCAAGCATTCAAACTTTGTTGTGTATATTTGGTTAGGCATGACTGCAACAGTTGTTTATTTCTGGTGTTTGCATCAAATTGCATGTTTAAAGTTTATTATGTACTTTATAAACAAAAGTTCGTCCTTCTCAATTTAAGTTTTCAGTTGTACAACCAAGTTCCTTCTTCATACCATGTAAATTAAACTATACAGAGCAAGTGATCTTATTTTGCCAATCTGAAAATGGGATAAATTGACAACACACTAACCATTGATACTTGTGAGTTCTTGATCTGTAATCCAGTGGTGTCGTGAAGCTACCAACTCCATCACAATGTCATTTCCTACCATGTCTAGACCTGAACAATACCACATTGTGTTAATGCTATTTTAAATTGTGTCACTTTATTCATTAGTAAGAAATGTGATGAATTGTCAGCACTGATACTTATATGTGGAAAATCTATCATCTGTCTGCTTGTTTATCTTTCAGAGTGAGGATGATATAAGTGTCAAACAAGTGCAGTCTCATCAGCTTGCCTAGTTGCTTGCGCTGCAGCTCCCGAGCAGGGCTAACCTTTCTTGAACTCTATTGAAGTGCTATCAGTTTTGTATATTATTTTGTTGTCATGTTTAATTGCACTGGTGGCGATCTTTGATGCCCAGTGTATGTAATCTACTGTCTGCTTGTGCTTTATTATCATAGTGGCAAACTTTGATGCCTAGTGGATGTAATATGCCATAATTTCTTTATTGTATAGTCTAGGTTTTTTTCTTATTCACGATGTTGTAGTTATTTTAATGTATATATATCATGTGTTCGCAGTAAACCGGCCAAACCGTAAAATTACTGTACATAATTGTGTCGTCATGCAAATCACTATCTATGATCCGCATCATGGGCCTCGTCATCTTGGTCTATTAACAGGCCTAAATGTAAACTGGCCCACTAGTAGATTTGGGCCTTTAATAGCCCGAGTAAACTGCCGACCCTATTTTCCCAAGAGAACTCAATGGGCTTTTAGGAGGCTGAAAAGTAGGTTGGGTCTGGAAAGTGTCGAACAGCTCACGGGCCGGCAGGAGGCCAAAATAGACCCTAGCCCATGATTGTGACAATCAAATCATGGGCTTCTAACAGGCCAAAATTTTCTCGGTTCTTGTTTGGCCCAATCAGATTATCATTTGTGAGCAGGCCGGATGCAAACGGGGCCGTAGTTAGGCCCAACTATATGACGGGCTTTTAACAAGCCAAAATATATATAGGGACGAAATGTTAAACAAGCCTTTAACAGGTCGAAACTAATATCAGGCCTAATTACTAAATGGGCCTTTATCAAGTGGGCCCAAAAGCATAGCGTCCAGTTGACGGGCCGAATCGGGTATGGGCCATAATTTAGCCCAAAGCCTCTCAAAGGGCCAGACTTGATCTAGGCCGTAATTTGGCCCAGAACGTGGTAGGCTTTTAACGGGCCAGATCTCAAATGGGCCTTTATTAGGCCCAGAACATGGTAGACTGTTAATGGACCAGATCAAATATGGGTCGGCATTTGGCCCAAAACATGGCAGCCTGTTAATGGGTCGGTCTACTAGTGTCATCAAAATCTTTTGGGCCTTCAGCTGGGCCGGCCCATTATGGTCGGCGAAATCTCGTGGGCCTTTAGCTGGACCGGCCCATTATGGTCCACAAAATATTGTGGGCCTTTAGCTGGGCCAGCCCATTATGTTCCACAAAATCTCGCGGGCCTTCAGCTGGGCCGGCCCATTATGGCCCGCAAAATCTTGTAGGCCTTTAGCTGGGCCACCCCATTATGGTCCACAAAATCTCGTGGGCCTTTTGCTGGGCCGGCCCATTATGGACCGCAAAATCTTGTGAGCCTTTGGTTGGGCCGGCTCATTTAAACTTTATGGGCCACTTTTGGGCCGTCGACGTGTCAACATTTCATAAGCGCATCTCGCCCATTGGATGAGTGACACCTATGCCAACGGGGAGCTGACACACGTTTCCTCCAGCCAATGATGATTTTACACGTGGAAAATCGCCATTGGTCCGGGCTGTTAAGGGGTTATCGGATCCAAAACTGGACCCATAATTTAATGGTGTTCCGTTACGGTGGATGCCACGTGTCGGTCACCCTTGACGAAAGCACTTCTATGACCCGCGATTTTTCGTCATGGAAGTGCACACTTCCGTCATGATAATTTTGGTAATGTCATGGAACACTTCTATGACAACATAGGTATGACTATCTTGATTCCGTCATGAAATTGTCATGGATGTACCTGCATCACAGAAAACGTGACCTACTGTGACAAATATGTATCATCACGGAAGTGTACTTTTTGTAGTGGAGGATTTGGGCGGATCTGGAGTCTCTGGAAGCGAAGGGCAAGAAAGGGGATCTAGAGCAAGAGGAAGGAAGGCAATGAAGGCAAATATAGCCCGCGCCAGTATTTTGTCAGTCAGGCAGTTGCCAAGGTAGCATGGGGAAGCGGAGACGCCCACGTCCCATCAATCACCATGCATCAACCAAGGCCGTAGACTGTTGGGTCCCGCCGTGCTCCGCATTTGCCCCTTGGCTTCGCCTCGAAGCCAAGTCCGAGCGCGCCTTGGGCCCGAGGGCTACTGTCGGCGTCTTGGGAATAGGGGTTGAAGGAGTCCTGGACTAAGTGGTCCTTGAGCGTCCGGCCTGTTGACCATGGGCCGGACTGATGGGCTGTGAAGATACGAAGACCGAAGACTGCACCCGTGTCCGGGTGGGACTCTCCTTAGCATGGAAGGCAAGCTTGGCGTCGAATATGTAGATTCTATTCTTTGTAACCGACCTTATGTAACCCTAGATCCTCCCGGAATCTATATAAACCGGAGGACTTAGTCCGGATAGGAGAGAGATTCACTATCATAGCCATACAAGCTAGACCTCTAGGTTTTAGCCATTACGAACTCGAGGTAGATCAACTCTTGTAATACCCATATTCATCAATATCAATCAAGCAGGACGTAGGGTATTACCTCCATAGAGAGGGCCCGAACCTGGGTAAACATCGTGTCCCTTGTCTCCTGTTACCATCGACCTTAGACGCATAGTTAGGGACCCCCTACCCGAGATCCGCCGGTTTTGACACCGACATTAGTGCTTTCATTGAGAGTTCCTTTGTGTTGTCGCTAAAAGGTTTGATGGCCCCTTCAGTCATCAATAATGACGCTGTCCAAGGAGATACTTTCCTCCCTGGACAGATCTTCATGTTCGGTAGCTTCGCACTGCGGGCCAACTCGTTTGGCCATGTGGAGCAGATCGAAAGCTACGCCCCTGGCCATCATGTAAGATTTGGGAGCTTGAACTACGTTGCGGACATCCGTGGAGACTTGATCTTCGCCGGATTGGAGACCGTGGCAGCCGCTCCTGGTCACCCCAATGATCATGACCTAAATCTGGCATCAGGCCGCATCCAGGAGATTGCTCATGTAACCGCTCTGACCCTAGATCCGGAGCAAGCTACGCCATCCAAGGACAGGAGGATCAACCCCACCACGGAGGCCATAGATTCCACGACATTGGAGCTCCACACAGACTTATCCTCTCATGACATCTTTGTCACCGGAACTCCGGACTCATCTTCGGCCGTAAGTTCCGAACCACGTGAGCCCGTAGACGCCGAACTTGATCGTTTATCGATCTTCGAGTTCAGCGCCACAGACATCTTCGAGCACTCGCCTTTGGGCGATGTGCTAAACTCGTTAAAGAACCTGTCCTTGGGTGAGGACTCACAGTCGAACTATATCCGGTTCGAACTAGGGGCTGACGGTAGAGAATTTCGCTCCCCACCTGCCACCCACTTCATAGCCACGGTCGAGGATTTGACCGACAAACTAGGTTACGACTCCGAGGACATCGACGGTATGGACGACGATGCTGGAGTAGAAGAGGCCCAGAACCCGCCGTTCATCGGACGTTGGACGGCCACTTCCTCGTATGATGTATACATGGTGGATGCACCAAAAGAAAACAGTGGCGATGAAAAGGAAAATCCAACTCAGGATAAACCTTCCGAAATAAAATCCAAACGTTGGCGTTAGCGGAGCCGCTCTAAGTCATGCCGCAGTAAAGACATCAACACTGGCACAGGAGAAGATAACACTCCAGAAGGTGCCGAAGACAATGAAAACCCCGTTGATACAGTTAATGAATGAGATGAACGGGAAGGTGGGCCGGTTAGCGCCGGTAAACAGGCCACGCACGAAGATTCGGAGGGCGATAATTACCTAACGCTCTCCGAGGACGAGGTGAGCGTCAGCACCGAGGATTTCATCGTGCCTGAGGAACCTCTTGAGCAGGAGCGCTTCAAGCGCCAGTTAATTGCCACTACAAGGAGCCTGAAAAAGAAACAGCAGCAGCTTTAAGCTGACCAAGATCTGCTTAATGATAAATGGACCTATGTCCTAGCAGCCGAAGAGTACGGCCTCAAGTGCCCAGCCAAAAGCTACCCAAAGCGCAAATTGCTACCTCAATTTGTCGAGGATGCGCCGAACTACATACCTCTATAGTACAATGCGGCTGACCGACCAGCACATGGTCAAGACAAAATGGCAACTCACGCCAAACACCAGCCAGCCCCGCCTCAGTGGACAGGTAGAGGTAAATTAGCCCACGGTCATACATATGACCTCCGGAAAAACCTGAACAATAAAGCAGAACATACTCGATCAATCTATGGATCGCGAGGACGCGCCTCGACACGCGACGACGGCCACCTCTTCAGACGTGACAAACTTAGTCATGCACGGGCTAAAAACCGCAGACAGACTCATACCTCCCTTTAAAACTCAAGGGGCCAGCTCGGCACTAGCTTAATAGTATGCCTGCAAATTCTATTAGCAGCTGGGAGGACTTGGAAGAGGACTTCCTCGACAACTTCCAAGGCACATATGTTCGACCTCTAGACGCTGATGACTTAAGCCATATAGTCTGCCAGGAAATTCTATACTAGGTTCTTAACTAAAAAGAACCAAATCGTTGATTGTCCGGATGCCGAAGCCCTAGCAGCGTTCAAACACAACATCCACGATGAATGGCTCGCTCGCCACCTTGGCCAAGAAAAACCAAAATCCATGGAAGCCATCACGGCACTTGTCGGTGTCAAAACCAGCGGATCTCGATAGGGGGTCCTGAACTGTGCGTTTAAGGCGGATGGTAATAGGAGGCGGGGGACACAATGTTTACCCAGGTTCGGGCCCTCGCGATGGAGGTAATACCCTACTTTCCTGCTTGATTGATCTTGATGACACGAGTATTACAAGAGTTGATCTACCACGATATTGGAGAGGCTAAAGCATAGAAGCTAGCCTATGGTATGATTGTTGTTGTCCTACGGACTAAAACCCTCCAGTTTATATAGACACCGGAGGGGCTAGGGTTACACAGAGTCGGTTACAAGGGAGGAGATCTACATATCCGAATCGCCAAGCTTGCCTTCCATGCAAAGGAGAGTCCCATCCGAACACGGGACGAAGTGTTCAATCTTGTATCTTCATAGTCAAACAGTCCGGCCAAAGTATATAGTCCGGCTGTCCGAGGACCCCCTAATCCAGGACTCCCTCAATAGCCCTAGAACCAAGCTTCAATGACGACGAGTCCGGCGCACAGATTGTCTTCGGCATTGCAAGGCGGCATTGCAAGGCGCGCAAAACAAATTCCACATACCACCGTAGAGAGTATAATATTTCCATAAATCTAATCTGCTGACAATCTTTTAATAACGTGACATCACGCCATGGCTCCGGTTATTATTCGAACCGTTTTTCTCAACCAGCCACTACACGTGTTGCGAGGCGGTTTTATTGGCACGTCTTGTCCAAGCAGAGATTGTGTCCCCTTATCATGGGATTCTCATCAATACGGGTGTGGGTAACCCTATCGTGCTCGTTAGTATGACTCCTCAATTTCAGGCAAGTTCCAAGCAGCCATGCAGAGGAGGCCTTATATTCGCCCTCTTTATAAAGGGGCCAAAGCCTGTCCTTTTCTTATCGCGCTCAATCCCTCCCTTCCCCTGATATCTACTACACAACCTTCTTCTTGTAGATGTTGTTGGGACTCCAAGTGCAGAGGTTTGTAGGACAGTAGCAAATTTCCCTCAAGTGGATGACCTAAGGTTTATCAATCCGTAGGAGGCGTAGGATGAAGATGGTCTCTCTCAAGCAACCCTGCAACCAAATAACAAAGAGTCTCTTGTGTCCCCAACACACCCAATACAATGGTAAATTGTATAGGTGCACTAGTTCGGCGAAGAGATGGTGATACAAGTGCAATATGGATAGTAGATAATAGTATTTGTAATCTGAAATTATAAAAACAGCAAGGTAACTAATGATAAAAGTGAGCGTAAACGGTATTGCAATGCGTGGAAATAAGGCCTAGGATTCATACTTTCACTAGTACAAGTCCTCTCAACAATAATAACATAATTGGATCACATAACTATCCCTCAACATGCAACAAAGAGTCACTCCAAAGTCACTAATAGCGGACAACAAACGAAGAGATTATGGTTGGGTACGAAACCACCTCAAAGTTATTCTTTCCAATCAATCCGTTGGGCTATTACTATAAGTGTCACAAACAGCCCTAGAGTTCGCACAAGAATAACACCTTAAGACACACATCAACCAAAACCCTAATGTCACCTAGATACTCCAATGTCACCTAAAGTATCCGCGGGTATGATTATACGATATGCATCACACAATCTTAGATTCATCTATTCAACAAACACATAGAACCTCAAAGAGTGCCCCAAAGATTCTACCGGAGAATCACGACGAAAACATGTGCCAACCCCTATGCATAGGTTCATGGGTGGAACCCGCAAGTTGATCACCAAAACATACATCAAGTGAATCATATGGTATCCCATTGTCACCACAGATACGCACGGCAAGACATACATCAAGTGTTCTCAAATTTATAAAGACTCAATCCGATAAGATAACTTCAAAGGGGAAACTCACTCCATTACAAGAGAGTAGAGGGGGGAGAAAACATCATAGGATCCAACTATAATAGCAGATCTCACGATACATCAAGATCATACCACCTCAAGAACACGAGAGAGAGAGAGAGAGATCAAACACATAGCTACTGGTACGTACCCTCAGCCCCGAGGGAGAACTACTCCCTCCTCATCATGGAGAGCACCGGGATGATGAAATGGCAACCGGAGAAGGAATGCCCCCTCCGGCAGGGTGCCGGAATGGGTGTAGATTGGTTTTCGGTGGCTACGGAGGCTTCTGGCAGCGGAACTCCCGATCTATTGTGCTCCCGGATGTTTTTAGGTTATATGGAGATATATAGGCGGACGAAATACGTCAGGGGGGCCACGAGGGGCTCACAAGGGTGGAGATCTACATATATAAATCGCAAAGCTTGCCTTCCATGCAAAGGAGAGTCCCATCCGGACACTGGATGATTTCTTCTATCTTGTATCTTCATAGTCCAACAGTCCGGCCAAAGTATATAGTCTGGCTGTCCGAGGACCCCCTAATCAAGGACTCCCTCAGCACTCATGACCTGCTTTTGTGCGGGCGAGGACAGTTGGTTGGCCCGTAGAAGAAAAACAATGCAAGCGACGCCGACACCCCTGAAGCTAAAACTAGCAAAGACAAGTCTCGATGCAACAGATACCAGCGTCGAAGCAACACTGATAACACCGAGGACATGGCAGTCAATGCCGGATTCAGGGCTCTAAGTCCGGTCAGCGGAAGAAGCCGTTCCAAAAGAACAATTCAGGCCCATCCAGCTTGGACCGCATACTTATCGTCCGTGCCAGCTTCATGGCACCCCAGACAAACCACCCAATCATACAAGTAGAGATTCTTGGGTTTTTAAACAGGCCGGCAAATTAAACGCCGAAAACAGGGAAAAGAGATCGCAAAGCAAGGACGTTGACGAAGATCCCCAGCAATCGAACACAGGGGGACAGAAGAAGTTTCCCCCTGAGGTCAAAATAGTGAACATGATATACGGTACCCACATCCCCAATAGGGAGCGCAAGCGTGCGCTCAGGGACGTCTACGCGATAGAGCCAGTCGCCCCAAAATTTAATCCATGGTCGTCATGCCCAATCACCTTTGGTCGTCAGGATCATCCGACCAGTATCCGTCATGGTGGCTCAGCCCCACTGGTCTTAGACTCAATAGTTGATGGGTTCCACCTGACTCGTGTCCTTATGGATGTAGATAGCAGCCTTAATCTGCTCTATCAGGATACAGCGTGAAAAATGGGCATTAACCCATCTCGGATCAAGCCCACCAGGACTACCTTCAAAGGAGTCATACCAGGTGTAGAGGCCCACTGTATAGGCTCAATCACACTAGAGGTTGTCTTGGGATCTCCGAACAACTTCTGAAGCGAGGAGTTAATCTTCGATATCATCCCCTTTCGCAGCGGCTATCACACACTACTCACACGAACCGCGTTCGCACAATTCAACGCAGTACAATACTATGCTTCCTCAAGCTCAAGATGCCCGGCCCACGCGGCGTCATAATAGTCAATGGAAATACAGAACGCTCCCTCCGTACAGAAGAGCACACAATTGCCTTAGTAGTAGAAGTACAGAGCGGCCTTCTCAAGCAAAACCTTAATTCGGCTGCCGAGCCCACGGACACCGTTAAGGGGGTCAGAACTACTCTGCTGGAGGAGAGCTCGGCTCGTCAGGAGCTCGACTAGCAATCCAGCCTCTGTCGTAGTTCCGATCAAGTGGTGGTTTTCATGCCACGCGTATGGAACTACGCACTCAAAATCCCATGGGCATCGACGGACGCATGGCTAGCTTGTGGCCCGTAGTATGGCTCAACCGACAACGGATACACACATATGTTTACCTTTACTTGTTTGCTTTTCAGTTCTCAATCCCACAGGCACCATCTGATGTCCTGGTCATCGGTCCTCTTGAAGGATAAACACACCAAGACGGCGAGAAACGCAGACATATGGGGGACTTTTTAGGTGATTCCGTTAACGATAACTTTACCTGTTTTTTAGGACCCACATGCAGCTCTCCCTTGGTTTCAGCATGTCAAATAGCATGTTGCTTATCGCACTACGTGTGTCAATGCGCTTTGTTGTACTAATTGAATTACAATCAGAACAGTTTGCAGCTAGAGCTGTAGGACTCCAGCTTTTTACCTTTGTACCTTTTCTCTTTTCTTTCTTTTTTTCAGCTCCCTTGTGGATAATCCTATCAGGTAGCACTCTTACACTTTGGTACGCTCGATGCTTGCCAGGGGCTTCATAGCACCACTCATTATGGTAGCAAAAGTGCGAACACTTTTTATAAGTATAGTTCGGCACCCTGAATTTAGCATTATATGCATTGGCTCCGAATCATGTCTTTGGTCAATAGTTGGGTTGCCCGGCTCCTGTGCTTGCTACCTTACATTCCATCCTATCGGCTAAGGTAGTAAAGGGAGAACTACTGCAATTGTGCCTTGGTTTATCCAAAGGAGCACCTCGGTAGAGAAAGCCGAAAACTGACTATCATGATGCGGCGACAGCCGGCCAGCTGTTCAGAGGATGCAAATCGTTTGAGATTTCTTCTGCATTACACGAAGGATTGGTACTTCCCGATCAGACTCTTATAGCACTCTAGTTCGGATACTAGGGGCTGCGCCCATGTTTTTATTGTCGCACTCCTATGGCTATGTGAGGGCGTTACAGCCGCATAGTATGGTTGCCTGGTTCGTTGCGATAAACAACTCCTTCATGGCCAGTTCGGCCATCTTGTGCAGCTCGACCAGCTGTTTCAGCTGATTGTTGAAGGGTACCGGATGTTCCGGCGCCTAAAATTGCGACCAGAACAGTTTCTCCGTGGAGCTCCCTCCTTTGGCTCGGACGAACTCTGCAGCGTCGGTCACACTGCATGGCAGATCAGCAAAGGCCCCTAGAGAACTCCGAATCCGGGTTAGTAAAAGATATTTCCTCTTCACACTCCTGCTTTGCATATTGAATGCCTTACCCGCCGCGATCTTCCTGGCCTCGTGGATCTCATGGACGGCGTCCTGGGCTTCAATCCGGGCCGCCTCCGAACTCTTACGATCCTTGACAAGTTCGGCCTCTTGAGCCGATGCATTGTGTTCCAAGGTCTCGCACTCCCTCACCGCGTCCTGGATCTCCTATTTGACTTCGTTGACCCAAGAATTGAGCCTCTTACGGGCGGCCTGCTCCTTGATAGCCTTCCCCTCGGCTTTGACCAGGGCCACTTTCAGGGCCTCGACCTTGGTCATCGCCTCTGTTCACATCATGGTATTTTTATCATTGCTTATCATTTCCCCCCTTTTTGCGAATCCATAACAGGTTATTACTTACCTTGTTTTTCCTGGAGCTGCCTCTTCACCTGGCCCAACTCCTCCTTGGCCTCCGCCAGTTTCTACTTTAGTCCATAGACTTTGGCAGTATGCGGGGCCGCGACCAACAGTGACGCATGCGCATACTTTTCAGACAAATTTAGTTAGTTTCCTACAAGAGGAGATTGATCTTCCGTCTGATTTTTTCTTTTTGAACACCGGACAGTGTCTCAGGGGCTACTGTCTATATTGGGATTTCTCCTTTTTTGCGCTGCTTACCTCAAAACCTGTTAACAGGCTGCTGCAAGCTTCGGTTACTCCGCTCTTGGTAGACTAAACCCTTTCAATTACCGTGCCCATAAGGACAACATGCTCATCCACAATGGAAGCGCCTCACAGCGCTTCCAGCAGATTATTCGGTGCCCCTGGTTGGACAGGGGTCACCGGGAGAATAGGCATCCCCCTTCTTCCGAAGGAGGTCGCATGACAGATTCCGGAGCATCCTCGGTCTCCGGAATTGAGTCCGGCTGAGGGTCAAACTGAGTTCGGCCCTCCCCACTAGCCTCCATGGCGATTCATTCCCCTTGGTGTCCGGTGACGGGATTTTCGCCTTATGGCACCTCCTGAGCCTCTGCCCCGCCTGGAACAGTCATTCGGGACAGCACCTCCGCATCATCCTTGGCCTTGAGGGATTGAGCGGCTGGCGGCGAATCGCTGGCCATCGCCTTGGAATCCAGCGAGCCTCCTAACGAGGATCGCGGGGAGCTGTTGTGGGCCGGACTACAATAAAACATAACCAATCATTTCAATGCAGTGGGGAGGAGAAACTTTATGGGTGGATACAAGTTTTAGTACTTACGATGCGGCCGGAGGCTTACCGCGGGGGCGTTTATCCGTACTATTGTCGACGTCCCATGCGGAGTTATCCGCGAGGGAGCCCTTCCCCTTCTTGGGCGCCTCCGCCTCCAGAGTTGTGGAGGCCGCCCTCTTCTTCCTCTCCCCATCATGGGGAGAGTCTCCTTCCTCCCCCTCGTCCTCATCCTTGTCGTCTTCGGCGGCAGGGGAACAAGTCTTGTCTTCGGATGTCGCGTCCAAAGTGCCCTTGCAGCGAGGGCCACTCTGGACCCCCTTGGCCTTTGCTGTGGCCTTCTTTTCTGGTGCCTTATAAGGCACCGGCTCCAGCATCTTCGCTAAGTGTGGGATGACTGGTTCTTCAGGCAGGGGAGCCGGACACCGGATTTGCCTCGCCTTCTTTAACCAGTACTGAAAAAGCAATGATAATAAAAGCATAGATATCACCCTTGAAACAAGCAAGTAGGGGATGTGTTGAAAATAATATACCTCGTTGGGGAGGTGATTTATGTCATGACCACGGTCCGAATCTGTGGCCGGCGGTATCTCGTTACCCTTGAAGAGCAACTTCCAGGCATCTTCGTGAGCTGTTTCGAAGAGCCTCTCCAAGGTGTGGTGCTTTTTTCGGTTGAAATCCCATAGAGGGCGGCTTCGGCTCTGGCAAGGGAGGATCCGACGCACCAGCATCACTTGGATTACAGTGACAAGCTTGATGTCCCTGTCAATCATGCTTTGAATGAGTGTTTGCAGCACAATTAGCTCGTTTGACGAACACCAGTTCGGGCTCTTCTGGACCCAGGAGGTGAGTCGCACGGGAGCGCCGGATTTGAATGCGGCGGGCGCGGCCCAGGTGGCGCTGCGGGGTTCAGTGATGTAGAACCATTGTTTCTGCCATTCCTTGACAGACTCCATCAATGTGCCTTTTGGTCAAGAGACATTGGTGAGCTTACTCACCCTGGCGCCCCCGCACTCCGCGTGCTGTCCATCCACCACCTTGGGCTTCACGTTAAAGGATTTGAGCCTCAGCCTGATGTGGGGTTGGATGCGGAGGAAGGCCTCGCACATGACGATGAACGCCGAGATATTGAGGAAGGAGTTCGGGGATAGATTGTGGAAGTCTATCCCGTAGTAGAACATTATCCCGCGGATGAAGGGGTGGAGTGGAAATCCTAGCCCGCGGAGGAAATGGGGGAGCAACACTACCCTCTCGTTGGGAATCGGCATGGAAATGATTTGTCCTTGGGCTGGAAGACGGTGGGCGATTTCCTTCGCTAGGTACCCGGCCGCCATGAGAACTTGGGCGCTGGAGCTCAAAAGTGGAAAGGTAGGAAGAAGCCGTGGGGGAAGAAGGATCCGAACATGGTTGAGTGCTTTCTCGAGTGGGGAACATATGAGAACTTGGGCGCTGGAGCTCAAAAGTGGAAAGGTAGGAAGAAGGCGTTGGGGAAGAAGGAGGAATCTTATCTCCTTATAAGGGCAGTGAATATTGAACGCCACCCCACGTGCCTCAAAATTCGCCCGCTTCCAAGGGCTGTATAAATGGGACGGTTGTGTTACCCACGCTTGTATTGATGAGAATACCGCGATAAGGGACACGATCCCTGCATTGATAAGACATGCCAACGGAAACCGCGTCTCGAAACGTGGAGTGGCGGACGAAAAACAGTTCGAAATTATGACTGGACGGACGTGATGTCATGTTGTAAATAGTTGACAGCGGATTGGACTCATGGATTATTGTATTCTCTCTACAATTGTGTGTGGTATGTGTTACAGGTCTGGACACGATCAATTCGTCCGAATACTTTTTTGGAGTTCGGAAGGAGGAACCCGCCTTGCAATGTCGAAGACATCACTATGTGCCGGATACCCTGTCATTGAAGACAGGTTTAGGGGCTACTGAGGGAGTCCTGGACTAAGGGGTCCTCGGGCGTCCGGCCTGTTGGCCATGGGCCGGACCGATGGGCTATCAAGATACGGAGACCAAAGACTGCACCCGTGTCCGGATGTGACTCTCCTTAGCATGGAAGGCAAGCTTAGCCTCGAATATGTATATTCCTTTCTTTGTAATCGACCTTATGTAACCCTAGATCCTCTCGGTGTCTATATAAACTAGAGGAATTAGTCCGGATAGGAGAGATATTCATTATCATAGCCATACAAGCTAGACCTCTAGGGTTTAGCCATTACGATCTCGAGGTAGATCAACTCTTGTAATACTCATATTCATCAAAATCAATCAAGCACGATGTAGGGTATTACCTCCATAGAGAGGGCCCGAACCTGGGTAAACATCGTGTCCCTTGCCTCCTGTTACCATCGACCTTAGACACACAGTTCGAGACCCCCTACCCGAGATCCGCCGGTTTTGACACCGACAGGGGTCCCCAGACTTGCCTTCCTGCGACCCACGGCGTGGCTCCACCAGCGGCCCCGTACGGCCCATCTTCAATAGCCAACACTCAAGACCCTCACGAGGGGCCGAGCCTCGTGAGGTGGACGATGCAAGACCTCCTCGGGAGCGGCCTCACCAGGCTGGCTCATGAGGGGAGGAGAGATCAAGGCAAGGGGCACCTCGCGAAGTTCTTGTGACGCAAGCCAGGATGACCAGGGCCATGCGTGCGCCAGCGCGCACAGTGTCCTCGTTTCCTCTTTGGTGCTAAAGGGACAGGCGCAGGCGAGGAGTCCCGAGGCATCAGGCAAAGGTTTCCATATTGGTGCAATGAGACCAAGACCAATAGGACGGAAGGATGGAGGTCACTATGGAGCCTAGGACGGCGTCACCACGAGAGCCTTTGGTAGGCGAAAACCACCTTTAGTCATGATAACCTGTACTAGTTGTCTCCCTTCAAATTTGGCCGTTGTGGCATCCCTTCCTGCCAGTATTTGGGGAGAGGACCAGGGCCTCTATAAATAGGGCTATCCACCACAGTAGGAGGCAACGGATCCAGACGGATCAAGACTGATAGGATCTTGGACGAGACCCATTCCACCAAGGCCACCACACAAACACACAAAGCACAAGAGCACCTCTCCTCAGGACGATGTTCTTCCCTTGTAACTATTCATCATCAGCCCAAGAGGCAATCTACCACACCACACTGGAGTAGGGTATTACACCACATCAGTGGCCCGAACCAGTATAAATCTTGTCTCCCTTTGTTCTGCGAGTTCGACGCGCTGAGCCTGGAGATCCAGGCGAGGGAGAATCCGAGGGGGAGGAAAGATCTTCGTGCGCACCCTAGTGTTCGAACCTCAAGTGTTTTGCCGGAAACCGAAATCCGACAACAACTACTACTTCTCACATGCTGGCCAGACGCCGTCGTCCACCTTCCCGGTTTTTTCGGCGACACCCCACCATGCTTGGATCTCTGCCGACCTCTCTGTAGTAGCGCATGTGTCCTGTTCTTTCTTGCGGTGGCGGGCCTCTCTTTTCTTGAGTGCTTTCGGACTTTTCTGCTCCCTCTGTGCGGCTTTGGCCGCCTCTTGCTCTACCGCCCATTCGGCCTAGGCTGCTTCAAATTCCGCCCATGTAGGTGTGAGGTCGTGAGCGGCGATGAACTCGGCACGACAGGATGCCATTGCTTCCCTACCATTTGGTGTGCGGTCATGGGTGGCAAGGAACTCAGCGCGACGGGATGCCATCGCTTCCTTACCGATTAGTGTGCGCGTGGTGGCATGAACGACACTTGGTGAGAGCTCTAGGGTGGAGTTGCCAGACAACCGTATAGTGCATGGTTTGTCAAGTGCTCAAGGACATAATAACATGTAAATTCGGATTCCCCTTCAATCCTAGTCATTTATTACATAGTAAAATGCATTGGCGGTCATCAAACTTGTCTTGATAGCTCACTTTGATCATTGTATACAAGATATGGTGATTATACAGTCACTGGCTCAGCGTATAGCTCCGTATTTGTGTGGTTGACCAGTCAAACAGTCTGCATACGCCTCATCAGCTCGTGTTCTTTATCCATCTATCTATGCGGGCCTACCTGTCAGTGGAGAAAGAAATAAAAACCAAAATTATGTGGATGTGAGGAATCAAACCATAGACTCGTCACTGCAACGCACGCTCGTGAGACAAATGAAAATGAAATACTTTGCGTTAAATGCACAAACTGATTTTTTATATTATACGTGATGCACACATTAGCGCACACCGTCCATAGAGGCAAGTAGCATGTACGTGTGCTGATACTCACGCTCATGTTGTCAAACCATGCTAATGCATCCACATCGCCCTCTCAGTCAAAGTTCTGCTCATGACGCAACACAAACGGTGAGCCAGTCACTAGCGCACCCTAGCGGTGCCTGACATTACTGTTTAGACATTTGCTGGCGGCCTCCGCAAACGCTAAGCATGTATTCACCTGGCTCAACTCCAATAGTCATACTCATGCTGGGGCGCAGAGCTGCTCGACATTAGCCATGGCTCAGCACACGATGCGACGACGTGACTCGACACCTTGCTCATGTATATCATCCATCACAACGACAATCTATAAAACAACCTAGCTAGAGAGGGTACTATGGTACCTATATATGTATCATGAGTAACCGATCATAGTGCCACTGCACACGAGTGTGTGTTTGATCGATTGGTCCATTATTCATAAGTTATGCATGGTTGGTGCTAATGGTGGTCGTCGAAGGCTAGCCCGCGACAAGAGCGGTTGCATGTTTGCCTGGTTGTCAATATGTGTCGCATACGCTTCAAAGGCTCTCCATCCATGAGTTCACATTTTACCACACGCCAGCATTTGACCGGCCTGGCGTACCAAAACCCCTTCCGTCGCTAGCGTGCACTTCCTGCCTGAAATAGTCACCATCTCTCCAGAACATCAATGCCGCATTCATGGGACTTACCTGCAGGTGCAGTTGGTGTGTCACTGACATACAGGTCAGATGCCTGTTGGGCCCACATGTCATTGAACCAATTGCACCTGAAGTTAAGTCACTGAACCAGCGTCCGCACTAGCGCTAGCATTGCAGCAGCGCGATGGCCGAGAGCGCGCCACCCGCATGGCATCCCGATGCAAGCGACTGCTCCACATTAACAACACCACGGCCATCCTTCCGTCCGCCGCCCGCATTAATGATACACAGCTTCCGATAAAGCTACTCCGGTGCCAGCCGTCCATCTGTCTGCCGCGGTTCATTGACATTCACCCGCTATATTAACTTGAGCCCCAGCTCCCAGCCATAGCCAAAGACCCACACTCATTCTCCTCCGGTCTCTTCCTTCTATCGTCACCACTCCAACCATGGCCTCCTAGTGCTCCAAAGCTCTCTTGGATGTACTGTCACAGCATCAGACGAAAGACATCGCCGACTCCGCTCCGGGCGCGCTCCGAAGCTCACTTGGACGTAGTGCCGTAGGAGCAGACGAAGGAGATCGTCGGCTCCCCCGCTCCCGGCCGCCCCCCGCCGCCACGACCACGAAGCTGGCGTGCATGCGTGGGAGAGGGAGTCATGGACTAAGGGGTCCTCGCGCATCCGGGCTATGTGACGTGGGCCGGACAGATGGGCCGTGAAGATACAAGATAGAAGACTTCCTCCCATGTCCGGATGGGACTTTCCAATGTGAGGAAGGCAAGCTTGGCGTTCGGGTATGAAGATTCCTTCCTCTATAAACCGACTTTGTACAACCCTAGGCCCCTCTGGCGTCTATATAAACCGGAGGGTTTAGTCCGTAGAGGCAATCACAATCATACATGCTAGACATCTAGGGTTTAGCCATTACGATCTCGTGGTAGATCAACTTTTGTAATCATCATATTCATCAAGATCAAACAAGCAGGAAGTAGGGTATTACCTCCATCAAGAGGGCCCGAACCTGGGTAAACATCGTGTCTTTTGTCTCCTGTTACCATCCACCTTAGACGCATAGTTCGCGACCCCCTACCCGAGATCCGCCGGTTTTGACACCGACATTGGTGCTTTCATTGAGAGTTCTGCTGTGTCATCATCAGAAAGTTCGATGGCTCCATTAGTCATCTACAACAATGCCGCCCTGGGGGAGGTTTTTCTCCGTGGCCAGAACTTCGTATTCGGCAGCTTCGCACTGCGGGCCAATGATATGTCTCCAACGTATCTATAATTTTGGATTGCTCCATGCTATTATATTATCTATTTTCGATGTTAATGAGCTTATTTTTACACTTTTATATTATTTTTGGGACTAACCTATTAACCGGAGGCCCAGCCCAAAATGATGTTTTTTGCCTATTTCAGTGTTTCGTAGAAAAGGAATATCAACGGAGTCCAAACGGAATGAAACCTTCGGGAACGTGATTTTTGGAACAAACGTGATCCAAGAGATTTGGAGTGGACGTCAAGAATCAATTGAGGAGGCCACGAGGCAGGGGGGGCGTGCCCTCCACCCTCGTGGGCCCCTCATTGCTCCACCGACCTACTTCTTCCTCCTATATATATCGATATACCCCGCAAACATCCAGGGGCACCACGAAAACCTAATTCCACATAGTCAAATGGCGTCTCCCACCTCCCACCTTCGGCGATCTCCTCCCACCATCACTAAAACCCTAATCCTCTCCTATCAAACTCTCCGGCGTCTCTCCCTCTCCTAGGGGAATGGTTTTCTCTTCGAGATCAACCCTTGGCTTGGACTTCTCCAAGGGTTTGGAATTTGCGGATAAAATCTTCAGATCTACTGGTTTTTCGGTCCACCCTACGCATGACACATGTCACTTCACGTTGGTGGTGTCCTTTAGCCGTCATGTCTTCAGGCTTAATGATCATTCTGTGGCGGCGGCGTTGGAGGCCACTATTTGTGGATCTGCGATCGAGTTGGGTGTCTCATGCATACGTGACAAGGTTTATTCTTTCAACGTTTCCTCCAAGCAAGTTGGTTTCTATATTGTTGATCTTAGATCTTTTGCTTGCCCACAATTCAAATGTTATTTTAATCTTTGGGGCCATGGAGGACCAAATTGGGAACGTGAGTTTAACCTTTGGAAGTTAGAATGTGATGCGGAATGGATCTTAGTCAGTCCATCTAAGCGAAGGGCGGCGCTTGGGATGATTGCTATTTATAAACCACCATCTATGTCTTTTTTAGATCTTCTGGCTCTGTCCAAAAGAAGCTTTCCTTTGCAACCTTTCACAATTATCATGCATGCAAGGGTTATAGATATCCAGCCACGCAAGTTTGTATTGATACAGTTTTTGATGCTGGATAGGTGTTCCATGCAAATGAGCGTCTGGTCATTCGACCCTCGCCGTCGTCATATCTCAAGTGGACTGTGGCTTCTTCACCGATTGTTTTTGGTACTATTGGATCGCCGCGGATTTAGCAGCCTACTTCTCCAGTTGAGGTTTCTCATCTTGGTGATCCTCACTTGCCTTGGGATCCATCTACGTCTGCTAGTTTGGTTACGTCGGCCCCTGTTCCTCTTGCTTCCCATGTTGGGCCAGTTCTGCATGATGGGCCACAGCCCACCACCGAGCCAATGGATATCCCACCTACCCAGGAAGATGCTGATATGTTTGATGATATGGTCAATCACATGGTGGACCGTGTGCTAACTTGCTCTACATGTCACCAACGGGGCCACCTGTCAGTCTCTTGTCATGTCTGACTGGCTTGCTCACGCAGTGGTCATCTTCGACGGGATTGTATTAATTGGGCAAGAGATAATGGTTGTGTTTGGAGAGTTAAACAACCAAAACAAAATCCAGAAAAATCTCCACTATTGAATCCCACACCCGCCACGAGTCAGCCTCCTACTCCCTTGTCGAGGGACTCCTCGGGTATAGAGACGACCCACACGCCGGTGCAGACGAGTCCCATCATGTCTTCAGCTCTTCCCGCGCACCACCAGCCTGCTCCACCTCCACCAGAGCAATACATGCCAAACTTTCCCCTAGATCCTCTCGAGTTCCTTCCGCCGAGGTTCGAGATCATCGATGGAGGACCAACCCGTCTGCCTCGGACTTTCTATTCTCCGGCCATTGCTCCTGAGCGCCGGCACGAGCAGTTCGCCATTGGCTTTGTCGAGCCTTTGCCGCCGCCTGGATAGATTCATCACTTCTGGCAACTAGTTAGTGATTTTGTGATGACTCAGCTACACTATGATGTTCTTAGTGATCAGCAATGGATTGAGGGAGTGGGTTTGTTTGAGTTTCGATCCCCTGCATCTAGAGATGCTATTATGAAGCATCCTCCCTATGATCTTGGCAATGGCCACTTTGTTCGATTTTTTGCACATGATCGAGTCATCAATCACAGAGCCATTCAGGGTTTTCGTAGGGGTTGGATTATGATGTTAGGTGTTCCTTTGGATTACCGCACTACACAACATATCTCTGAGGAAGTTAGCACTTTTTGTCGCTATCATATCTGGCATCAAGATGATCCGCGGCTGGTCAGGACTTTGGTTTATGTTTCCTTCCCAAGCCATCAACAAGTGCCTAGAGATGTAGTTTATCGTGAGTATGCAGATTTTGGAGCTACACATATTTCTTGGACTGCACCGATCTATGTTCTCTCTGCAAAATTTGCTGATATTCTGCCAGCTAATGAAGATCTAATGCCATTCAATGGTAACCCTCATCCACTGCCTGGAAACATTCCTTTTGATGATGTTAATTTTGTCATGCCTGAGTTTCTAGAACTAGGATGGAACGAGGCCCCTCATGCTCACAGTGCTGATCAACATCATGATAACCAGCAGGATAATGCTATTATTGAGTAAGTTCTTGAGGATGAAGCTCAGCCTGCTTCTCAAGAGTCAGTGGTTTTGGAGAACTCTGGTCCTGTTGATTCTGCTGAGGGATCGGTCAATGACCAGCAAGGGATTATTGCATCCTACACTACAAAAAAAGACACATTCGTGACATTTTGGGCCGAACGAATTTTTTTTCTGTCATACATATGACGATAATTGTGACAAAACCCGGTATCATCATAGATGTGGTGGGCTCCTACTTCTATGACAAAAAATCATGAGAGAAAATGGGCTTTTCATCCTGGGCAGGCCGGAGACGCAGCTGCATGACATTCTTTGGGCCGTCCATGACGGAAAAAACCATGGTAGAAGCGAGGGGGAGGAAAATTTCGGGGAGTTCCCGGTTACTGTGGGAGCTCGGGGGCCGAGCAGTGCGCGTTTCTCTCATACACGTACGCGCGTGTGTGCGAGGCGTTGGCTCTAACTGAACCCGAGCGAGGCATTGGGCTCTAACTGAACCCGAGCGATTGCACTGCAGGCTACGCGTTACTGAACCCAAGCGATCGATCGATGGCTATTAACTGAACCCGATCGAGCGATTCCTTCGCTACTACTGCTAACTGAAGCCGATAGATGCTGCCTCTTGATGAACAGTGAGCATTGCAGGGGGGGTTCGATGAATAGTTCCCGGTGGTGGTGGATGAACAGGACCCGGTGGTGTTGCCTCTAGATGAACAGGACCCCGATCGATCGAGACGGTTGGGGCTGGATGAACAGGACCCCATGGAGGGCTGGATGAACAGGACCTCCCCGTGGAGGGCAGGATGAACAGTAGACGGTGGAGGGCAGGATTAACAGTAGCCCGTGGAGGGGTGGTTGAAGAGGAGCCCATGGAGAGGGCTGGTTGTACAGTAGCCGGTGGAGTAGCGCGTGGTGGAGGCTGGATGAATAGGAGCCCGTGGATGAATAGTCGCAGGTGGAGGCTAGAGGAGGTCGACGGTGGATGAACAGTAGCCCGTGGATGAACAGTCGTAGGTGGAGACTGGAGGAGGTCGACGGTGGATGAATAGTAGCTCGACGGTACATGCTACGTGCGCGCCTCTACTACGACATGTGCGCGCCTGTACTACGACACGTGCATGCCTCTACATCGACCGGTATGTATGTACACGTTCGCGACCAGAATGACAACTCTACGTACGCTTGTACCAGGTGGGTCTCGACTGTCAGGCACTTCCTTGCCTGCGAAGATGTAGCTGGTGGGTCCCAGTAGTTAGGGGGCGAATCGTTTTTTTGACCGAACGCACTTCCTTGCGTGCGAAGATGTAGCTGGTGGGTCCCATCAGTCAAGGGGAAATGTTTTTTTTTCACGAAATACAGTGGCCCGTCCGGTGGCTCTCAGCTGTCAGGTGTAGGAATCATTATTTTCCGCGTAATAAGGAGGCACTTCCTTGGTTCGGCCGTGGACCCAGCTGTGGGGGTACTTTCGTAACTTACCCCACATTTCGGACAAGCGTGTCTCTAAGCCATGGTTCCCCACTGCCATCCCATCCGCCCACCCATTCGTACACCAAGGCCGCAAAAACCTGTGACGAAACCCCACACCCTGCTCCGTCCGCGACCCAGCCGGAGCCTCTTCCCCGACGACGTCGTCCATAGCAACACCTCGACGTCCCTCATCCACCGTACCCGATGAGGATCCGTCGTCGATCTCATCATCCTGCTGGTTCAGCCACCCCGTCCTCCACCTCCAAGGAGCTGCCCTGACGTTCCCCTCATCTTTCACGCCACCTCCATTCCCACACCGCTGTCTTCACCTGCACCACCGGAAGAGCATCATCATCACCGTTTCCTCGGATGAAGTTGCGGCCTAATCGGCGCCACCAAAGAGGTTGTACAACAATCACCGCATTTTCTTCTCGATTCGATCTCATAGTGCTGCCGGCGCTCGGTCCCGAGCCGACACGACGCGGCTCCATCCACGGCGGCGTCGCCGGCCACTTCCTCCACGGCGTCGCTCCCTCGGCGGCGATGTCCACATCAGTAGGACCTGCTGCTGCTTTAGCTCTCACTCGCGTTGCTGCTCTGCTCTTGCTCTCGGTCCCCTGCCAGGTCTGCTCTTGCTATTGCTCTTGCTCGCGCTGCTGTTATCGCTCTTGCTCTTGCTTGCGACGCTTCTCCAATTTAGGTACACTTCACTCCGATGCCGCTGGGGTGAAGGAAGAACCAGCCGCAGCGGGGAGGGCGGCTCACCGAAGAGGTACCCCACTATCTATCTTAGGGTTCAGGATGGGGGTGGTGGTCGCCGGTGGTGGCGGGGCGTTGGCGGGGCGGTGGCATGGGGATCACCAGAGAAAAAGCTCAGCACGGGTTGGGCCTAGAGGGATGGCCCGGGCGGCGGCGGGCCGATGGTGGGGAGTGTTTTCGGGGCAGGCGAGGCAGCGCACCGCCGGCCGCGGGCAGCGGGGGGCTGCTATTTGGCCAGCTCAGGGGGGTGGAGGTTGAAGATGAATTGCAGGCCCTTGATTTCATATCCAACGGCTGCAAAATCGACTGGCCAGGGATGAAAAAGTCAGTCGACCGACGTGAAGCCTCACCTTGCTAGTGCGTTCAGTTTCAACAACAAAATTCAGTTTCAAAAGCAAAATTCAGTTACGATAGTTAAGTTCAGTTTCGATAGTTAAATTCAGTTTCGACAATTAAGTTCAGAGATGAGCAGCTGATGTATTTTACATCTAGCACTTTGTGTTTATGTATTTTACGTCATGTATTGGAGATGCTATTAGAATTCCACTCAGGTTAATGTTGTTCGTTGTCTCTCTTGTCTTTAGAGCAGACTATGCTATCTGACGAAGCGCATATCTCGCTGGTTACGGATAGCTCCTTAGAGGAGGATTCAAAGACAAGTGACCAGTCCTATCCCCTCCCCGAGCTGTATGCTCTAACTTGGCAGGGTTATGTTGCTCATGTCGTGCGTATGGTGTCTCGCATTGCTCTGTCATTTGATTAGTTTAGACATGCTTTGTGTGAATGCCACCTGTTCAGTGTCTAATTACCATATATGTGAATTATGCATTGCCATCTTGTTGCAAGACATTATATGTGTGAATTATACAATGCTATCTTGTTGCAAAGGCATTATATATGTGAATTATGCAATGCCATGTTGTTTAGCCAATCATCATGTATGTGAATTATATCATATGCTATCATTTTTTTGTATTACGTGTTCCATTTGTCGACAATGCTTGTATATTCAACTACTCTTCCTGTGCATCAGCCATTTGAAGCGGTGATGGAAGTATCTGGAGTGAAAACAAGGTATTCAGAGCAGACAATGCTACCTGCTGAAGCAGACATCTTGCTGGTTACAGAGAGCTCCTCAGAGGAGGATTCAGAGATTGATGACCAGTCCTATTTTCCCCCTGAGGTCTATGCTCAAACTTGGCAGGGTTATATTACCCATGTCATGCATGTTGTCTTGCATTGCTTAGTTTTTACATCATATATGGATTGCCATCTGCTTACTTGGTTACTATATATAAACCATATATTTGAATTATATCATGCCATCATGTTTACATAGTACATACACATCATCTCTCTGAATTATGGCATGGCAACCCATTTAATAAAGACATCATATAGTTATATCATCTCATCCTGTTTAGTGTTTACAGCCATCATATTTTGAATTATGGCATGCCAACCTATTTAATAAACGCATTATATAGTTATGTCATGTCATCCTGTTTACATAGTCTCATATTTTGAACTATGTCTTTCCATCTTTTTTAGTTAGCCATCATAATGTGAAATTGTGTCATGCTACCCTGTTTAGTTAGCCATCATATATGTGAAATTGTGTCATGCTATCCTGTTTGGTTAGACATCATAAATATGAATTATTTCATGCCCTCTTTTATTCCCCACTATCCATTGCACCTGTCTATCATACAATGTCTATACTTTCAATTACTTTTCTTATTTATCGGCCATTTGAATTGGAGAGCGTGATGGCAGTATCTAAGGGAGTAACAACACGGTCTTCAGAAAAGATAGTGCTACCAGTTGATGCAGGTAGAACCATGGTTGTACTTTCCCAAGTACCAGATCCACCACACATAACCCAGACTCTTGCAGATTGTACCCCTACCCAGTTCGAGAGAGAACCAGCTACACCCCTTCTAACCCTAACCCCGGCAGATAGTAACCCAGTTCCAGTTGACACAACACTGTCTCCACCATAGAGCACCCAAACATGAGCAGTTAGTAAGGGAACTGCAGTGCCCAAAGCACGAGGACCACCACTCTGAGTCCCAACACAACGCTTAAAGGAGAAGAAGATTTGTTCTCAGGTCAGGTTCTGTAGCTATGGTTCATACTCCTTTGCTCTTGCATGACTGTATTTACTCATACCAACTATTTTCAAATTTGAATGGTGGAATTGGAACTCCAATGGCGCAACAGGTTTGTTTTAAACCTGTTTCTTTAACTGGTTTGCTGTTGTAACCTGCCCTATGTTGATTTCAGTTTCAATTGAATAAACAGTTATGTTCTCATGTCATGCACATTACAAGTGTTGTTATTGCTCTATAGTTACCCACACTTATATTCTGTCTATTCTGCTTTGTCTTGAACAAATATTATTTGAACTGTTTCTCTATCTTGATTTGGCAACAAAAACTAGAATGATATAGACCATAAAGTGACCATGGTACATAGATATATGTTTGTTTCATGCTGTTATCCTGTCCACTTTACTACTGAACTCATTTACCAAAATGAGTTTCATATACAACATGGTAAACATGTGATGTGTCTGCTTGTTTCTCTTTTAGAATGCGGACAAAATATTGGAGAATAGTACCGCGTTATCCAATGGTAAAGGAAGTAATGCAGATAAGGTTCAAGATAGTGAGACATCCCTATTGGTCTCCACGGAAGCTGATAAAAACTATCTTGACGACAGTGAGGGAACCCAAAAGTCATGTCTTGATGTAGTATTCGAGTTACTAGCCACTACTGCTGGCACAAGCTCTTCTAACTCGCTGCCTGAATCAGTTCGTCTTCCTGAGTCTCAACTTCAAGTTGAAAGACATCGATCAGATGTGCTGCGAGGGGAAGCTGAAGGACTGAGGAAGTCCCTGCTGAATTCAGATGCATATTTTCTGGTGCAACAGCAAGCGCTGGAGGATTTAAGCGCCAAACAAGAGAAAGTTAATAAGCTTGCTAAGCATCTTGCCAGCATTATGGGTACCCAGGATATTGTTTCTTGAGATCTTCTGAAGTGGTTTCAGTTCTGGATTTGTTTTGCTGCGGCGTTTATTTGCGCTGGTCGCCAACTTTGACAACCAGTGTATATGATATGCTGCTTTTTTCCCTATATTTGAACTGGTGGCGAACTTTGATGCTCAGTGGATGTAATATGTGTAATAGTCGTGATAGCCTAGCGTTAGTTGCTTGCTTATTTATTTCCTTGTTGTCTTGTTTATTTGTTTGCTTGTAGTCATTGCAGTTCTTTTTCCGCGGTTAGCTAGTGGTTGTAATAACCTATTTTTTAAAACTAGGCCACAATAACCATGGGCTAATATTTACTGTAGTGACACTGGGCCTCCTACTGGCCGTATAAATAGTGGGCCTTCTATGGGCTGTAGAAACAAAGGGCCTTCCACGGGCCGTAGAAACAATGGGCCTTCTGCGGGTCATATTATCAATGGGCCTTATATGGGCCGTATAATCGATTGGCCAAACATGGGCCAAATAGACCGCATTATGGCCATAAACGGGCTAGAGTTTGAATCGTCCATCCAGGGGCCGACCATAACGGGCCATCGTTAATAGGCCGTATTTGATGACACTATGAAATCGGCCCAACGTATTAATAGACCACAAACGGGCCGACTGTAACCACGGGCTGAATTTGGCCCACAAGCAGAAAATGACAGTAACGGGCTGTAAGTAAACGAATGCTGCAAATGAGGCCAAGAATAAATGAGCTCTGAGAAGGCCGAAAGATAACATGGGCTGGAAACGGCCCAACGGAATAACGGGCTATTAACGGGTATAAAGTGATACACTGTTCATTACGGGCCAGTTTCACCATGGGCCGTTAATGGGTGTAAAGTGATACACTGTTCATTACGGGCCAGTTTCACCACGGGCCGTTAGTAGGCCAAGAGTAACATAGGGCCTCATATGGGCCGAAAGACGTCATGGGCCATACATTGGCCAGAAGTGAAAACGGGCTGGAATTATATTGGATGGCCCAGATGACGCTACTGGGCCTAGTTCGGATAGGGTGTAACGGGCCTAGGGTTAGCGGGCTGTAAATGGGCTATATTCGAACATGCCGTTAACAGGCTTTCCATGGGCCGGCCCGCCAGCTTTTGACCAAGTCAAATGGGCTGGCCTTTTCACAGGAATGGGCCTCTGTTGGGCCGTGCCACGTGTCGACGTATCATAGGCGCCTTCCGTCCAATGAGTGGTTGACATCTGTCCCAACGATGAGCCGACACATGTTTCCTCCAGCCAATGATGATTTTACACATGGAAAATCCCCATTGGTCGGGGCTATTAACGGGTTATCGGATCCAAAACCCGACCCGATAGCTTAACGGCGTTCCATTACAATGGATGCCACGTGTCGGTCACCCTTGACGAAAGCACTTCTGTGAGCGTGATTTATCGTCATGGAAGTGGACACTTCCGTGATGATAATTTTGGTAATGTCATGGAACACTTCTACGACAGCACAGGTATGACTATCTTGATTCTGTCATAAATTTATCATGGATGTACATGCATGACAAAAAAATGACCTACTGTGACAAACACATATCATCACGGAAGTGTATTTTTTTGTAGTGCTATGTGCCTCCTCTTATCCAGCCTCATGTTGTTATTAGTCAAGTGTTGACAGTTTTCAGACCAGAGCTTCCTCCGATGATGCAATGGACTAGATCTTTTCAGCGCATGGAGCCCGTCTTTGATATATGCATATTCCTCGAGCGTTGTAGTTCTTTAGTCCTTTCAAACCGGTTTTATTGTCAAAACGCTCTTGGGAAGTCTCTTTTTCTTACTCTGCTATGAGTAACAAGCTGGTTTTTCATCCTTCCCCTGATCGTCGGACTCTGTCTATTCCAAGGAAGCCTCCTATTGCTCGTGCTCTTTGTTTTGACACTACTGATGATGACTATGCCATGGATGATTCAGCCTTGATTGTTGTCGAGATGTCTGCTTTCAACTTCTCTGCTGCTCCGATTGGGCGCCCAGTTTGAGCTCCTAAACCCAAGCCTGTGATAGTTGAGTCTGAGGTCAGGCGTAGTGCCAGACTCTCTACCCTACGTGATGGTTTCATGCATTCCTCTCCGGCCAAGTCTGCTCCTTTGAAGAAACCTGCAGCGAAATCTTAGAAGAAGCGTAAGGTTACAGCTGATGAACAGCCGCCGCGGGCTCCTCCTCGAGATGCAAATCAAGATGCTGTCCCACCACCCACGCCAATCAATGTGCTGCAACAGGTTGGCCTTCGCCTCGGCATTGGACCTGAGAATCTCACTAAGGAGAAGCTTGAGGCTTCTTCTTGCAAGCCATCATCTGTTTCTTCTAGCTGTAATGATAGCTGAATTTTACAAATGGTGGGGTTTATGGTTAACCCTTGTGAAAACCATCTATCTTCTCTTATATTTTAAGTTTTATCTAAAATTTTATGTTTTTACTTGGCTGAACCGGTACTGTCATTATGTGGCAGTATTTTGCTATCGCTTTATTACGGTTTGTAATGAATCAGTATGATGTTAGAGATTGGAAAGTACTATGCTAGAATGTGCGTGGTTTGAATTCGGATGACAGACAACGTGCATTTCGTCAGAAAATCGATGAAAGTGCCTATTCCATTGTTTGCCTCCAAGAAACCAAATGTGAGATCATTGATCAGCGTTTCATTCAGAAGTGTTGTCCATGATGTTTTGATCAATTTGTTCATGTGCCATCGTCTAGAGCTTCGGGTGGGTTCTTGGTAGTGTGGAATACTGCTATGTTTGCTGGTAAATTAATTGAGTCCACTACTTTTGGTATTATGGTGGAGTTCACTTCTGCTCATAATTCTCAAACCTTGCACTGGTCACAGTCTATGGGCCCTATCAAAACCCAGCTAGGGATAATTTTGTTAATTGGTTGCATGATCTAATTATCCCTGATGATGCTAACCGGCTATTGTTGGGTGACCTCAATTTCATACGCATGATGTACAATAGGAACAAACCAGGTGGTGACATTAATGACATGTTTATTTGTAATGAGGTTATTGGGCACCTGGGCTTAATTGAACTACCTCTCAAGGGCAGAAAGTATACATGGGCAAATATGCAAATTGTTCCTTTGCTTGAACAGGTTGATTGGTTCTTTACAACTCCCTCATGGACCTGTTATTATCCTAACACTATGGTCTTACCTCTAGCCAGAACTGCTTCTGATCATGTGCCCTGTGTGGTGCAAATCAAAACTTCTATTCCTAAGGCCAAAGGTTTTAGATTTCAAAATTACTGGACTAATTTTCCTGGTTTTCTTGATTGTGTCAGTGACTCTTGGAGTAGGCCAGTTCATAAGAAATCTTCTGCTGCTGTTATGTCTGCAAAATTTAAAGCTATCAGGCAGGCACTCAAACATTGGCATATTAGCCTCTCTAAGGTTAAGATTTTGATCTTCGACTGCAACAAAGTCATAATTTGTCTGGATGGTCTAAAGGAGTTGAGGCCTTTGTTTGGGCTAGAGGAAATTTTCAGGAAGATTGTTAAGCTACATTTGGAGGAAATTCTAAGATTGCAAAGAAGCAGAGGTGTACTATTAGGAGCATTAAAGTCGGAGAGGAAAATACTAAATTTTTCCATGCCATGGCCACTGAGAGATATAGGAATAACTCTATTTCCAGTATAACTTCTGATAATGGGCAAGTGATCTCTGATCATGCATCAATTGCTGGACTATTTTTGTAGGAGTTCAAACAGAGGATGGGATGCACTAATAATACCCAAATGGGTTTTGATATGCCAAATATTATCAAAAAGGTTGAGGGACTTGATGATTTGACCAAGCCTTTTTCTGAGCAGGAAATTGAATGTGTTATTAAAGAGATGCCTCCTGACAAAGCTCCTGGGCAAGATGGTTTCACTCGCCTCTTTCTTAAGAAGTGCTGGCACATAATTAAGGATAATTTTCATCAATTGGTCAAAGAGTTTTCTGAAGGACACCTTGATCTGGAGTGTATCAATAGTTCTCTCATAACCTTGATCCCAAAAAAGCTATCACCTGAGGGTTTGAATGACTACAGGCCAATCTCTTTGACAAATACCTGTTTGAAATTTCTCACTAAACTTCTAGCAAATAGGCTGCAGAAAGTGATTCTTTCCTGTATTCATACAAAACAATATGGATTTATTAAATACAGGTCTATTCAGGATTGTCTAGCTTGGTGTTTTGGGTACATTCACCAATGTAAAACTTCCAAAAGACCAATTGTCTTGCTGAAATTGGATTTTACTAAGGCCTTTGACACTATTGAGCATGATGCCATTCTTAGAATTTTAAGATACAAGGGTTTTAATGAAAAATGGATATCTTGGATGCAATCTATTCTATCATCTGGTTCATCTTCTGTGCGTCTTAATGGTGTACCTGGCCACCACTTTAAATGTAAGAGGGGAGTTATACAAGGAGACCTAATGTCACCTCTACTTTTTGTCCTTGCTGCTGACCTGCTTGAGTTTGTAGTGAATCATATGTGCAGTAAAGGAATTTTGACTCTCCTAATCCTTTCTCACAGCCAGGATTTTCCCATAGTACAGTATGCTGATGATACACTAATTGCGTTGCCTGCTATTGATCATCAGCTGCTTGCTCTTAAAGACATGCTTGATGTTTTTGCTGCTACAACAGGGTTATCTGTGAATATTTCAAAATCCCTTATGGTGCCTATGAACAAGTCAGCTGATGAAGCTAGCAGGTTGGCCTCAATTCTAGGATGCAATGCGGGAGTCATGCCTTTTACTTATTTGGGTCTGCCCATGGGGACTACCAGGCCCTCAATTCAAGATCTCATGCCTCTTGTGCATAGGATTGAAAGGAGATTATCTGCCACTTCTTGCTTTCTGAACCAAGGAAGTCAGTTATAGTTGCTCCAGTCTGTTTTAACATCAATGCCCATATATTTTCTCTGCACACTTGTCATTCCACCTGGAATTCTGATACAAATTGAAAGGATTCAGACACAATGCCTATGGAGAGGGAACTCTGATACCCCAAGACAATCTCTGGCTGCTTGGTACTTGGTATGCCTACCAAAAAATAAAGGGGGTCTTGGTGTGCTCAATCTTAGGGTGCAGAATGAGGCCTTACTTTTGAAGTTCTTGCACAAGTTTTATAATCATCATGACATCCCCTGGGTTGGTCTCATCTAGAATGCCTACTATGATAGCTTTATCCCTCATACTACCAGCCTCTGTGGGTCCTTTTGGTGGCGTGATGTGTTTAAATTGGCACATAAATATTGTCAACTGGCTGCTCCAATGTTGGGGGATGGCAGGTCTATTATCTTTTGGACTAACAGATGGGTCGTTGAGCTTAAGGTTTCTTCCCTCAGTGAAAAATTTCCCAGGCTCTTCTCATTTGTTATTGATGAACAGCTTTCAGTGTCTGATGTGCTTTCCCAAGAGTTTTTGTCAAATATGCATCTACCCCTGTCTACACAGGCTTTTGCTGAACTTGAATGCCTCCAAGAATTGACAAATGCTTATACTTGCTCTCCAGATCATGACACATGGATATGGCCTTTTCATAAAGGCTACTTCAGACCTAAATCTTTTTATGTGCATGAGCATCAAGATATTTTTGTAGATCCAATTTTCAAATGGATTTGGAAATCTTCATGCACCTTGAAAATTAAAATGTTTGGATGGCTTTTGCTGAGGGATCGTTTAAACACCAGAGACATGCTACAGAGGAGACATTGGCATGTGGAGGATCATTGTTGTATTGTATGCCCATATCTCATCCACGAGGACATTGCACATTTGTTCTTATCTTGTAATTTTAGTGTTAGAGTCTGGAATTACTTGCAGATTCACTGGGATCCTCAGCCTGGTATGACCACCTACAACATGGTTGTAAAGGCTAGGAAGGATTTTGGGCATATTTTCTTCACTGAAGTGGTCTTCACAGCTACTTGGAATATTTGGATCTTGAGGAATGGCAAGGTTTTCAGGAATGAGAGACCCTCTTTCAGAACCTGGAGGCACAATTTTATCCATGACATAACTTTACTTTCTCATAGGATAAAATGTAAATACAAGGATAGCCTTCTAACTTGGATCTCTAATCTCCCTTAGTTAGTGTGTTTTACCCTGCTTGGGTTGTAAGTATTTCTGCCTTCTTCTTTTGCTTCCTTGTAATTGACTTGTAACAGGACTATTTTACTTTGTTGCTTTCAATAAAGAGCTGTGAGGCTGTTGCCTTGCAGTACATATTAAAAAAACTAATTCCACCGCCGCAACCTTCTGTACCCAAGAGATCCCATCATGTGGCCTTTCCCGGAGCTCCTCCGGAGGGGGCATCGATCACAGAGGGCCTCTACATCAACTCCATGTCCCCTCCGATGATGTGTGAGTAGTTAACTTCAGACCTTCGGGTCCATAGCTAGTACCTAGATGGCTTCTTCTCTCTCTTTGGATCTCAATACAAAGTTCTCCTCGATTCTCTTGGAGATCTATTCGATGTAATCTTCTTTTGTGGTGTGTTTGTCGAGATCCGATGAATTGTGGGTTTATGGTCTAGATTATCTATGAACAATATTAGAATCTTCTCTGAATTCTTTTATGTATGATTGGTTTATCTATGCAAGTCTCATCGAATTATCAGTTTGGTTTGGCCTACTAGATTTATCTTTCTTGCAATGGGAGAAGTGCTAAGCTTTGGGTTCAATCTTGTGGTGCTCGATCCCAGTGACAGAAAGGGAACCCACACGTATTGTATTGTTGCCATCGAGGATAAAAAGATGGGGTTTACATCATATTGCATCAGTTTATCCCTCTACATCATGTCATCTTGCTTAAGGCATTACTCTGTTCTTATGAACTTAATACTCTAGATGCATGCTGGATAGCGGTCGATGTGTGGAGTAATAGTAGATGCAGAATCGTTTCGGTCTACTTGTCTCAGACGTGATTCCTATATACATGATCATGCCTAGATATTCTCATAATTATTTGCTTTTCTATCAATTGCTCGACAGTAATTTGTTCACCCACCGTAATACTTATACTATCTTGAGAGAAGCCACTAGTGAAACCTATGGCCCCCGGGTCTATTCTCCATCATACATTTTTCCAATCTACTTTATTTTGCAATCTTTTACTTTCAATCTATATCATAAAAACACCAAAAATATTTATCTTATTATTATCATCTCTATCAGATCTCACTCTTGCAAGTGGTCGTGAAGGGATTGACAACCCCTTTATCGCGTTGGTTGCGAGGTTCTTATTTGTTTGTGTAGGTACGAGGTGACTCGGGCGTGTTATCCTACTGGATTGATACCTTGGTTCTTAAAAACTGAGGGAAATACTTACGCTGCTTTACTGCATCACCCTTTCCTCTTCAAGGGAAAACCAACATAGTGCTCAAGATGTAGCAAGAAGCATTTCTAGAGCCGTTGTCGGGGAAATCTACGCCAAGTCAAGACATACCAAGTACCCATCACAACTCTTATCCTTCACATTACATTATTCGCCATTTACCTCTCGTTTTCCTCTCCCCCACTTCACCATTGCCATTTTATTCGCCATCTTTTCCATTCACCCTCTCTTTCTGTTCCCCTTCCCTTTCCCAATTTGCCTCTTTTGCCCATTTCTTGTTTGCTTTTGTGTTGGATTGCTTTCTTGTCACGATAGCTCAAGATAATACTAAATTGTGTGACTTTGCCAATACCAACAATAATGATTTTATTAGCACTCCGATTGCTCCTCTTACCGATGCTGAATCTTGTGAAATTAATACTGCTTTGCTGAATCTTGTCATGAAAGATCCGTTTTCCGGCCTTCCTAGTAAAGATGCCGCTACCCATCTAAACAACTTTGTTGATTTGTGTGATATGCAAAAGAAGAAAGATGTGGATAATGATATTGTTAAGCTGAAGCTATTTCCGTTTTCGCTTAGAGATCGTGCTAAAGCTTGGTTTTTGTCTTTGCCTAAAAATAGTATTGATTCATGGAATAAGTGCAAAGATGGTTTTATCTCTAAGTATTTTCCTCCCACTAAGATCATCTCTCTTAGAAACGATATTATGAATATTAATTAACTTGATCATGAACATGTTGCACAAGCTTGGGAGAGGATGAAATTAATGATACGTAATTGCCCTACACATGGTCTGAATTTATGGATGATTATACAAAAAAATTATGCCGGATTGAATTTTGCTTATAGAAATCTTTTAGATTCGGCCGCGGGAGGCACTTTTATGGAAATCACTTTAGGAGAAGCTACAAACTCCTAGATAATATTATGGTTAATTATTCTCAATGGCACACTGAAAGATCTACTAGTAAAAAAAGTGCATGCAATCGAAGAAATTAATGTTTTGAGTGGAAAGATGGATGAACTTATGATTTTTTTTGCTAATAATAGTGCTCCTACTGATCCTAATGATATGCCTTTGTCTACTTTTATTGATAATAATAATGAATCTATGGATGTGAATTTTGTTGGTAGGAACAATTTTGGTAATAACGCATATAGAGGTAATTTTTATTCTTAGTAATATGAATCTTGATTTTGAATTTTGAATCTAGAACAACAATTCTTATGGAAATTATAATAAGATGCTCTCTGATTTTGAATCTAGTATTAAAGAATTTATTACTTCACAAAAGAGTTTCAATGCTTTGATTGAAGAAAAATTGCTTAAGATCGATGAGTTGGATAGGAACGTGGATAGAATTTCCCTTGATGTTGATTCTTTTAAACTTAGATCTATTCCACCTAATCATGATATCTATGAGTCTCTCAAAGCCGTGAGAATTTCCATTGATGAGTGCAAAGAAAGAACCGCTAGGATGCGTGCTAAGAAAGATTGCTTTGTGAAAGTGTGTTCTTCTAGTTTTCATGATAATAAGGATGAAGATCTAAATGTGATTAATGTGCCCCCTATTAAATCTTTGTTTTGCAATATGAATCTTGATAATGATGGGACTGGAGATGAGTCAACTTTAGTTAGAAGGCGTCCCAAAAATTCGGAGATTTTAGATCTCAATGCAAAAATTGTTAAAAGTGGGATTGAAGAGGTCAAAACATTAGATAGCAATGAACCCACTATCTTGGATTTAAAGGAATTTAATTATGATAATTTCTCTATTTACTTGTTGCAATCCGTGCTAAATTCTCATCATGCTCATAGTCAAAATAATGCTTTTACTAAACATATCCTTGATGCTTTGATGCAATCTTATGAAGAAAAACTTGAGTTGGAAGTTTCTATCCCTAGAAAACTTTATGATGAGTGGGAACCTACAATTAAAATTAAAATTAAAGATCATGAATACTATGCTTCGTGTGACTTGGGTGCTAGTGTTTCCACAATCCCAAAAACTTTGTATGATTTGCTAGGTTTCCATGAATTTGATGATTTTCTTTAAACTTGCACCTTGCGGATTCCACTATTAAGAAACCTATGGGAAAGATTAATGATGTTCTTATTGTTGCAAATAGGAATTATGTGTCCGTAGATTTCATTGTTCTTGATATAGATTGCAATCCTTCATGTCCTATTATTCTTGGTAGACCTTTCCTTAGAACGATTGATGCAATTATTGATATGAAGGAAGGGAATATTATATTCCAAATTCCATTAAGGAAAAGCATGGAACACTTCCCTAGAAAGAACGTTAAATTACCATATGAATCTATTATGAGAGCCACTTATGGATTGCCTACCAAAGATGGCAATACCTAGATCTATCCTTGATTTTATGCCTAGCTAGGGGCGTTAAACGATAGCGCTTGTTGGGAGGCAACCCAATTTTATTTTTATTCCTTGCTTTTTGCTCCTATTTAGTAATAAATAATTTATCCAGCCTCTGTTTTGGTTGTTTTTTTGTGTTTAATTAGTGTTTGTGCCAAGTATAACCGTTCGGATGTGGGGACCCCGACTCATAAGTCGTGTACAGTGATACCAGAGATCAATGCTCACTGATCACACAGAAGCTGAATAACAAGAGTCTTACATCCATACATGCCGTCTTACATAAATTATGACCATTATGGTCAAGTCTTGAGTATAACTTCGCAGCGGAAATCTTCATCAATAACTTGGACCCATGCCATATGCCTTAACCCTACAGGCATTCTGACTGGGAAGCATCCTGGCTCGCATGTTCGTCACCAAGTTACTCTTCATTATATCCTGTTCTTTCATACCTGGGCAATAAAATAACCAGTGGCAAGCCAATGAGTACTTTGAATGTACTCGCAAGCAACCCATTTTTGGCTCAAGATACAACAATGCATGACATAGGTAATTTTTTGCAGAAAGCTAATTTTGTTGTGTTATGACATGTTCAATAACTAGTAAATCATGCCTCGTATGAATTCAAGTAACCATAGGGAGTGGTTACAGATATCAACATAAAGGGAGTGGGCTCCAACCCAACTCATCCATGTCAAGTCCTTGGACTTGACCCAAGTAGTTCTTCCCACTTATCCAAACACACACACAAAGTGGTTTGTAAACATGTCGACGTACCCCAAGAGCGGTTACCCAACACTCCTTGACCGTGGACACGGCTATTCGAATAGTTTTACACTCTGCAGAGGTTGCACACTTTACCCACAAGATCTGGGGAACTTTCGTGTCTTCCACGACCCGCGGTACCTCAAGTACCTAGGGTAAGCACCCGATCACTATCTTTCCCTAGACGACACTAACATAGAGTCCACTCGATTAGTAGTAACCCCCATGCCCAACATTATCACATAACACTTTCGTGGAGCGAAGCTCCATAATTATCACACATCACAAGCACGGGGTACCAACGGTGTGTTCGGTGCCCTACCTGGCACGACCCCGTCCTGAGAGAGCGCAACAACAACTCTCTCGTCACTAGTAATGCAGGCTCCAAGCTAGTATCGGCCTAGGTAATCAATAATGCCCTTTTATAAGGGTAGAGTGGTTGCGCATGTAAGGTTGAAATAATGGTCGCAACTTAAACCAATCCGTTTTGAAAACAACACACACACTTGCGTCGGTACACCACTTTGTCATCAAGTGGTTACCCAACTCATTATCTCTCTCAGGCATAAGTGGCACCTGATGGGGTTTTCGAAAAGTTTTTGAAAACAATCTTGCTTCCATCAGCATGCATATACCAAACCCATTTGTGTAGCAGCTACTTAGCATCCTAACTACACCCACTCGCATAACCCTCATAGAAAGGTAGGGTCATGCATCTTGCAAGTGTCAATGAGAAAAGCAGCGGAGGCAAACCCCCTCAAGTGGTCACCACATTAACATGACTTCGATGCAAGCAATAAAAGTGCCATATGACATGCATAAAAAGGGTTTCTTAGAAATCGTCAAAGGGCTGCTTGCCTGGTTCATCAGAGTCTTCAAATCATCTAGTCCATCTCCGAGTATTTCGTCTACTTCCTCAACTAACGTCCGAAACAATCATAGTAAGCAAGACAACAAGGCAGAAAATAAAAGTGCTCCAAAAATATTAATTGGACTTTTCTAGGATACCTTTGGTCATATGAGGAATGGCCAAAGTGGTTTCATTGGGATTGGGTCAGTGGATATTTCTGAACATTTCAATATGATGGAATCAATGGATTTATGGATTTGCAAGAAGTGTACAGAAATATATTATTTAAAAATGAACATAGGCACCCATTTAACAAAGGATTATTTTAGAAGCATCTAGGATTTGGTTTCACTAGACTTGGAGTCAAAATGAATATTCTATGGATTTGCAAAGTTGACAAACATGAAGAAATGGCTCATTATTTTGTAGGGCACGAAAAGTATTAATAAAAATGTTCATAACCTAAGTTATGAACTTAGATATATCTGCAAATTTGAATCATGGCATTTAGATCAAATTTGAGCTCTCTGTGATTTTCTAAAGTTCATCATAGAAATGAAAAATGGGGTTTTAATAAATATTTCTGTAGAGAAAGTTTCTGGAAAAATGTGCAAATAGAACCATGTGATAGATTAGGATTTATGGATCCCCTAGAAATTTGAATCATCACATTTGGAGTTAATTTGATTTATTTATGTGCTTTTGAAGTCTACTGGGAAAAAGAAAAAGCGAAAAGGGGGCTTTACCCTTATCGTGCTCGCAAGGCGAGAGATAGGCGGTGGGCCGGCCCAGCTGCACGGCCGCGCATGGGCTGTCGATGCAAGAGGTGTATTCTCAGGAATGCGCCTTCCTTCGGCAAAGGCGGCAGCTGGCGGAGCCCGTCTCCACTTAAACAGGGCGGGGCCCTCCCATCAGTGGCTCAGCCATGCTGGCTGGCCGACAGGCGGGGCCCCCTGGCAGGTTCGTCCTCGACCTCCCGCACGGGCGCGAAGGGAGACAGAGGAGGCGTTCGACGTCGGCCGCCGGCGCTACAGGGCGTCTCCGGCGATGATCCACCCACCGGCGTGCTTAGCGGAGAGAGACGAGCCAGGGAGACCCCACCACGGGTGCCTGCGTCACCAGATGGGAGCAAGGCTTCGCCTGCGGCGGACGGTGGCATCGGGCGTGAGGGGTTTTGGGGTTTCGGGCACTAGAGGAGGAGGTAAAAGGCGGAGGAGCCTCGCCGGCGTGTGGTGGCTCCATGGGTGTCCAAAGGAGGGCAGGGGAGGCTTCAATTTGCGGGAATTTGGGCGGAGACCGACGACGGCACTCCAGCCATGGAGGGAGTAGGAGGGCACGAGAGGAGGTGCAGGTTGGTCCAGGGGGTGCACGGGAGAGAGAGAGAGGAAAGGAGCTCCGGAGGGAGGTCAGGTGCGGCCTTATATGGAGAGGCCACGGCTCACCGTGGATGCGGCCTATGGGCACCCGCGAAAATGGCCGCAGTGGCCACGGGAGGAGGCTCGTGGTTGTCTGCGGTGCTCGTAGGCATGGTCCAAGTCGGGGAAGAAGGAAAGGGGGGGCGTCCTCCAGGAAGGTCCCGAGCTCGTGCGCCCATTGGCCGAGCCAGGCGGCATTGGGCACAGGCAGCAGGGGTGAGAGAGAGGGGGAGAGGAGGGGGCCTTCACGGCTGTCGTGTTGGAGACATCGAGGACCTTGACTGGCGTGAGGGGGAGGCTCGAGGTGGTCGGGGGACGCGGTGTCAACGGTCAGGAGCGCGATGACGTGCTCCAGAGCGTGTCTTTGGCCGGCGTCTGCGGCTTTTCTTCATGCACTCGCGCGTCCACTTATGTCTAGGGACTGCAGGGGGAGTAAACAATGTGGAAATGGCATCGGATGCCCTGGGGATCCACTAGAGGAGAGACGGGGTTGAGAGAGAGTGGGCATGATGATGTACATAGAAGAAAAATGGGTCTCTGCCCCCCCCCCCACCTAATCATTTCTCCTTGGGCAGAATGGCATGCAGGAGGTAGAGGAGGAGCAGGTGAGGCCGTGGGAAAAGCTTCAGCTCATGGAGATTAGTGGAAGGGGTTGAAACTTGCATTATGAAATTCTGCCAGAAGGTGTTTGATGTAGGTTTGGGCAAGAAATTTAATTTCACTTGACATGAAACTTAACAGAATGAAATGACACATAGAAGTAAGGTGTTCCACCAAGTTTGAGCTCATTTGGGCAAAGTAGCCAATGTAACTTTGGTAAACCCTAGAAATTAGCAGAAATGGCTTTACCAAAATTTAGTCATGCAAATCTATTCTCCTTGATGCACCACTTGGTTTAGTATCATCCTTTGTGGACTTGACATGTCCACAAAAATTCAGATTACAAGGACACACTTGGCAATGTAGAGTTGTTCAATTTTGGTTCTGGACAGAAATGGTTTTAGAACACTTTGATCATGATATCCTTCTCTCCAAATTGTGTCATTTGGTCTAGATGCATTATTACACCATTTGAGCACGGGCACAAAGTCTGAGAGCATTTGGACATGTTTGGCAGTGCAAAGTTATTTAAACTTGAAAAGGGACAGAAATGATTTTGAGAGGGTTTGGTGGGGCTATATTGTTCTCCATGACATGAGACTTTGTAGGATCCTCAAGTAGGTCATTTTGGACATGATAGAATTTTCCTGTATTTAATGGAGAATATTTTCTTTTAAACATTTCAAAAGCTTGAAATGTCTAGAAATAGTTTTTGAGGGATTTGACCAATAATTTGAACATGACCATGTGTTGAAACTCCTATATATGGACAATATATGTCCACTTAGCTTCCCTAAATTTTCTCAAATATTTTTGAAGCTTTAAAATAATTTTAACCTATTAAAGACCATTTCTGGACTTAAGAAAAAGCCTTTAAATAAAATAGGAAAATAACTTTTAAAATTATATTTTTGTGGTTTCTGGGTGTCCTACATCTAATAGGAGTAAAATATATTTTTAGAAAGATTTTTACTGCCCTTAATTAAGTACTTGCAGTGCAAATCTCAATTCAGGGGTTTTTGGAAAAAATAATTTTTGAAAATACTATTTGGCCAAATTATTTTGTAAGAAATTATTTTTATGTCCTATACACATGGGATGATTATTGGGCAAGGTTTTGGATCAAGGAGAAGGGTATAAGATTTGGAGGATTTATTTGATTTTTAGAGCACTTGCAAATAGCAGTCAAACATTCAATCAAAGCAAAGACAAAACACTCAAAAGTTTTTGACGAACCACATTTTATCATGATTTATTAGCTTAAGTGTTGTGGCATGAAAATCAGGGTGTGAAATGGGAGGACTTGGGGAAAGTCTTTTTGATCTTGCTGTAAAAAACAGAAACTTTAGCGCTCACGAGAATTGCTGCCATGTTTTACTGCAGAGCGCTATTTAGTTCATTCTTTTTGCAGATGATTAATAGATAAATTCCTCACGTCTAGAAGTTTAGTTTAGAATTTTTGGGCATCCAGAAGTTTGCGTTAGTTAAAGATTACTACAGACTGTTCTGTTTTTGACAGATTCTGTTTTTCATGTATTGTTTGCTTATTTTAATGAATCTATGGCTAGTAAAAGAGTTTATAAACCATAGAGAAGTTGGAATAGATTTGGTTTGACACCAATATAAATTAGTAATGAGTTCATTACAGTACCTTGAAGTGGTGTTTTGTTTTCTTTCGCTAACGGAGCTCACGAGATTCTCTTGTTAACTTTTGAGTTGTGAAGTTTTCAAGTTTTGGGTAAAGATTTGATGGATCATGGAGAAGGAGTGGCAAGAGCCTAAGGTTGGGGATGCCCATGGCACCCCAAGTTAAAATACAAGGACACCAAAAAGCCTAAGCTTGGGGATGCCCCGAAAGGCATCCCCTCTTTTGTCTTCGTTCATCGGTAAATTTACTTGGAGCTATGTTTTTATTCACCACATGATATGTGTTTTACTTGGAGCGTCTTGTATGATTTGAGTCTTTGTTTTTTAGTTTACCACAATCATCCTTGGTAAAAACCTTTTGAGAGAGACACACATGAATTAGAATTTATTAGAATACTCTATGTGCTTCACTTATATATCTTTTGAGCTATATAGTTTTTACTCTATGTGCTTTACTTATATCTTTTGAGCTATATAGTTTTTGCTCAAGTGCTTCACTTATATCTTTTAGAGCATGGAGGTGGTTTTATTTTATCGAAATAATTGATCTCTCATGCTTCACTTATATTATTTTTAGAGTCCTTTAGAACATTGTTGTAATTTGCTTTTAGGAATAATAAAAACTTTCATACAAGTGCATTGAATACTATGAAAAGTTTGATACTTGATGATTGTTTTGAGATATGGAGATGGTGATATTAGAGTCATGCTAGTTGAGTAGTTTTTAGATATGGAGATGGTGATATTAGAGTCATGCTAGTTGAGTAGTTTTGAATTTGATAAATCCTTATGAGTGGCGGTCGGGGATGAGCGATGATCTTTTCCTACCAATCTATCCCCCTAGGAGCATGCGTGTAGTACTTTGTTCCGATAACTAACAGATTTTAATAAGTATGTGAGTTCTTTATGACTAATGTTGAGTCCATGGATTATACACACCCTCACCCTTCCACATTTGCTAGCCTCTCTAGTACCGCGCAACTTTCGCCGGTACCATAAAGCCACCATATACCTTCCTCAAAACAGCCACCATACCTACCTATTATGGCATTTCCATAGCCATTCCGAGATATATTGCCATGCAACTTTCCACCGTTCTGTTTGCTATGACACGCTTCATCATTGTTGAGGGAGTCCTGGATTAGGGGGTCTCCGGACAGCCGGACAATATCCTTTGGCCGGACTGTTGGACTATGAAGATACAAGATTGAAGACTTCGTCTCGTGTCCAGATGGGACACAACTTGGCGTGGAAGGCAAGCTAGGCAATACGGATATGTATATCTCCTCCTTTGTAACTGACCTTGTGTAACCCTATCCCTTTCCGGTGTCTATATAAACTGGAGGGTTTTAGTCCGTAGGACAACATAAAATCATACCATAGGCTAGCTTCTAGGGTTTAGCCTCTCCGATCTCATGGTAGATCAACTCTCGTGGTAGATCAACTCTCATATCATCAAGAATAAATCAAGTAGGACATAGGGTTTTACGTCCATCAAGAGGGCCCGAACCCGGGTAAAACATTGTGTCCCCTGCTTCCTGTTACCATCCGCCTTAGACACACAGTTCGGGACCCCCTACCCGAGATCCGCCAGTTTTGACACCGACATTGGTGCTTTCATTGAGAGTTCCTCTGTGTTGTCATCATCAGGCTTGATTGCTCTTTCGATCATCGTCAGCGATGCAGTCCAGGGTGAGACTTTTCTCCCCGGACAGATTTTTGTATTCGGCGGCTTTGCACTTCGGGCCAATTCGCTTGGCCATCTGGAGCGGATTGAAAATTACGCCCCTGGCCACCAGGTCAGGTTTGGAAGCTTAAACTACACGGCTGATATCCGCGGAGACTTGATCTTCAACGGATTCGAGCCTCTGCCTTGTGCGTCACGCGGTCATGATGAATACGATTTAGCTCTACCATCAGACAGTGTTCAGGAGATCGCACCAGTAGCCGCTCCGACCCTCAATTCGGAGCCAGTGGCGCCCTCCATGAACGGGTGGATGGACCCCGCCACGGAGGCCTTACCCTCAGTGACGATCGAGCCGAACATCGACCTCACCCTGCACGAGAGCCGTGTTGTCAGACTGCTGGATCCTTCTCCGGCCACGGACTCTGAACCTCCTGCACCCGTTCCTAGCAAATCTAATTGGGTGCCGATCATGGAGTTTACCTCTGCGGATATTTTTCAGCACTCGCCCTTTGGCGACATACTGAACTCATTAAGGTCTCTCTCCTTGTCAGAAGGATCCTGGCCGAACTATGTTCGGCAGGATTGGGATGCGGATGACGAAGAAATTTGCTGCCCACCCACCACCCAGTTAGTAGCCACTATCGACGACTTAACCGACATGCTCGACTTCGACTCTGAATACATCGATGGTATGGACGACGATGCGGGAGATGAAGAGGAACCACTGCCCACAGGGCATTGGACAACCACCTCATCATACGATATATACATGGTGGACACACCCAAAGAAGGCAGTGGCGACGAGACAACGAAGGATGACCCCTCCAAGAAGCAACCCAAGCGCCGACGTCAGCGGTGCCGCTCTAAGTCCCGCCAAAGCAAAAGTGGTGATACCGGACAGGAGATAATAACACTCCGGGTAGTGCCGAAGATGGCAACAATCCCCTTGTCAGGACCCCGATTCCAAGTCACAATGATCTAGCCAGTAACACCTCATATCACATTGCGGCCTCACGCACGGTATCCCACGGGTGTCGCCTTACCATGGCCCGGGACCGTTTGCGCCTTTTGGCTCACGTATATGATAGTGTCGCTAGCATCCATATGACAGAGAACCCGGGCCGACATGGCTAGTCGTGAACCCAAAGCGGCACAGACCTATGGAGACAGGCATACGTGAATCACATCGAACATGTCGGTCATCACCGAGTGAATCTGGGCTGTAGCACTGGGCTAACAGGACTCCGGGGAACCCGGGCTGTAGTAGGCTAGGCAGGACTCCGGATGTCACCGCGTGACATTTCCCCGAAGGGACAGACATAGGAACAAAGTGAAACACATGCCGGCCAGTCAAGTGTCCTGAGCAGTAGTGCTGAGCTAGCAAGACTCCGGTGAACCGAGCTGTAGCGGACTACTATGGCTCAAGGAACACTAGACTACATTTCCCCATAAGAGAGGCTGCCAAGGATAAACAACTAGATTGTCGGATCCCACTCATACCAAGCATTTCAATCATACACACAATATGCCTGATATGAGTACATACAACATGGCATCACAACAAAACTCTACAACTCAAGTACTTTATTTAAAGGCTCCAGAGAGCCATACATAACATGTTCATACAGGTAGGGGTCACATGACCCGACACTCAAGTCATACAAGCATACAAGCACATGCGAAAGCAAATAGTCTGAGTACACACACTAGAAAGAAAGAAGGCTTCTCGAAGCCTGTCTATGTACATAGGGCCCTCCATGGCCAGGATCACCACCTAGGTGGCTAGTCACTCGTCGACATCAAGGTCTACGTAGAACCCGTTGGAGGGGGCGGTATTGTCGTCTGTAAACAGTAATTAAACAAACATGAGTACAAAGGTACTCAACAAGTCTTACATCAGAACCTACTATACATGCTTGTTCTCAAGAAGGTGGTGGAGTTATGGCAGCAAGCCAGCTTTGACTCTTGGCTAAGCTATCCTACGAGACTCCACTAGTAAAACAGTTTTTCGCACACGAGTCCACTAATCATCAACACAATACTCCACCGGGGATCCTCCCTCGTCATCCTACGAGAGGGCCATCCTCGGTACTCACACTTATCTTGAGTCTTTTAGTACTATCCATTAACTTGTCTATGAACTGTATAGGCAACCAAGTAGTCCTTTACCGCGGACGCGGCTATTCGAATAGTTTTATACCCTGCAGGGGTGTACTTCTTCATACACGCTTTCACCACTTACCGCCGTTTACACGACATGTACTCGACAACCTTCAAGCGGAAGCCCAACGAGGGTGTCGGCCACGGCCTACCTAAACACTCAAGCCTCTAGTCCTTGTTTATCGCCTATCCAGGTTCCGTCTGCAGGGAGTCCGGCCGAGGTTTCCACATACGGCCCGGAACGATGTGAACAGGGTTCCCGAGACAACAAACGGGTGACTCGGTACACCGTGCCACGGTGCATCTACCGCAACATAGCCCACCCCTAGGGTCAGCGCTACGCACGGCCGCCAACACATAACCTACAAACACCAGAAACTAGTTGCAACTCCTGGACAGAGTACTAGGGTGATTAAGACGCTGAGAGGGTCAATTAAGGATCCCAATGCATGGTAGTAGCTGATTCTTAAAATCACACATACAGATCTCAGTTCTTAGGGACGGCCTCAATGAAACAACCCACCATGTACTCCTACATGGCCTCTCATCGATACCTTTACCAAATCATGTTCAACGCATCCCTCACATTACCGACATAATCATTTCACTCTAGCCCATCACCCAGATGAACCAGACCTGACACAACTCTAAGCATACCAGGCATAGCAAGGTAGGAAACACATACATGGCTCAACCAACTCCTACACATGCTAGTGGGTTTCATCTAGTTACTGTGGCAATGACAGGTCATGCAGAGGATAAGGGTTGAACTACCGTAGCACACAGCAGTTTGAATCGCATTGTCTTAATGCAGTAAACAAGAGCAGAAGCGAGAACATGGGTTTGTATCGGAATGATCAATGGGTTGCTTGCCTGATGTAGTGGTAGTAGTGTACTGCCCTTCAGACGGATACTCGGGGTTATCCTCGGAGGCAGAACCTACCACGAAAAACACACCGAACATAATCAACACATGACAATATGCAACAATATGATGCATGCTATGACATGGCAAAATGAATGTGTCTTGGCCTAATGCGAGCTAAAACAGAAAGGAATGAACCCATTTGAATCAAAGATTCAAATGTTAGTTCATTTAACATAGCGTTATTAGTGCATTATCCTATTCTGCTTAAACAGTAAGGTTAACTTGTTTTGTCATGCATGAAACCATTACAAATGGATAGATTGAATTTTTCTGATCATCTTTCATATATATTTGTTTGATTTGGAGCTATGGTTGATTTTCTATGATTTTTAGAAGTTTTGGCTATTTTTTGGAATTTCCTATATAAGAATAATTCCAGTAATTGAATTAATGCGTCAGCATGACATAGGTGTGATGTCAGCGAGTCAAAGGCGCCAGGGCCAGTCAAACCTGACTGGTGGGCCCTGTCTGTCAGTGTCTCAGCTAATTAACAAGATTAAGTTAATACTAATTAACTGTCAGTGGGGCCTGGGCCCACATGTTAGTGACTAAACTAATTAAATTAGATAACACTAATCCTAAACTAATTAGCAGGCCGACCCCACCTGTCATAGGCTCAGGGGGGAGTCAACTTGGGCCCATGCGTCAGTCCACGGTCAAAAAGTGGTCAAACTCGCCAGCGTTTAGCCGCCGGCGAGGCCAGACGCGGCGGAGCAGCGCGGGTTTTGCACTCCGGCGACAAAAAGGACGGCGGAGACCATCTACGTGATGCGGGGAGTGAGCCGCGTCGAGTGGTGGCAGTGGTTGGACCTGGGGTGGGCGGAGACGACGACGGCGAGCACATCCGCGGCGGCCGGAGTTCGGGCGAGGTCGAACTAGTCACTAGCAGGCACGGCAAGGGGCGTGCGGGGGTGCTATGGGCTCCTGCGAGTGCGTTGAAAATGATGGCATGCTCGGTTGCGACCCAACGTGGCTGTGGCCACGACAGTGACGTGCGGTGGCGGCGGCGAGCTTCGGCTCCGATGGCCATGGTGGTTAGAGGGCGCGGACGAGCGCGGGGAGAGGGGGAAACGGTGGCGGAGCTCACAGCGATCATGAAGAGGGGCTCGGCTTGCTTGGAGACGGCTTGGTGACGGCGAATCCGTCGATGGAGTCCGGCGGCTATGCTCGGGGAAGATGACTCGTGGCGGCGATGTGGGGCTCCCTTGGTGGCGTGGCTCGGGTTGGAAGGAAGAGGGGGTCGAGGCGGACCCTCTGGGCCGGTCAGAGAGGCGAGGGAGAGGCGGTGGCCGCGGTGGTGCTTGTCGGCGGCGACGGCTGCGCTCGGCAGGGGATGGGGAAAGAGCCAGAGGGGGAAGAGGGGCACGGGGAGAGTGGGGAGAATGAGAGCGGGACATGCGGGAGTGCGTGGCACTCGTAGGCGCGTCTGGGGCGTCCGCGAAAGCAGGAGGTGGCCGGCGTGTGGCCGCGGGTGCCGGCCACGCGCCTCTCGTCCTCCTGGTGAGAGGAGGAGGACGACTAGCAGGGGCCAGTGGGCTGGGCCGAGCTGGGCCAGGCCAGGCGATAGGTAAGTCCTCTAACTCTCTCTCTTTTTTGTTTACTTTTATTTATTTCCTACTATGTGTATTGAAATAGAATAATTACTATTTCATTTCCAAAATCTCTGGAAATATTCAGAGACACATTTGGGAATATTCCCAACTGCCTAAAAATGCTTCCAAGATTATTTCAGCACTTTAAATTTTTTATAGCATTTAAAATGCCCAAATTCAAATACTAATGGCTTGTTCAAAAAATCCAGAATGGCTCCATAAATTGCAAGACCATTTTTGGCAGAGGTTTTAGTCAAGACCAAAAATGGTGGGCTTTTATGAAGGGCATTTTGGGTTCATTGAAATTCCATTTGTTGGGAATTAGCATTTTTAGGGGGGTGTTAGGGTTGATTAGGCCCCATTTCACGTTTAAGAGAAATTTAAACATGATGCACATGTTCAACCAACCCTAATGCATGACTAAAAGCAGGGATGTGACAACTCACCCCCACTCAAAAGAATCTCGTCCCGAGATTTAGGATCCTCCGGGAAGAAGGTGGGGTACTCGAGTCGAAGACGATCCTCCCTTTCCCATGTGGCTTCCTTCTCGGAATGGTGTGACCATTGAACCTTGAGAAACTTGATATTATGGCGTCGAGTGGTACGCTCGGCTTGATCAAGGATATGAATGGGATATTCCCGATATGAGAGGTTATCTTGTAGATCAAGTGTTTCGTGGTCCACTCCACGGATAGGATCCGCGAAGCAACGCCGAGTTGAGAAACGTGGAAGACATCATGAACTCTAGAAAGATGCGAAGGTAGTTCCAATTGGTAGGAAACTTCTTCTCGTTTGGCAAGAATGTGAAAGGGTCCAATGTAACGAGGAGCCAATTTGCATTTGATACCGAAACTATGGGTTCCCTTTAACGGTGTGACCCGAAGGTAAGCCTTCTCGCCGACTTCATAAGTCATGAGCTTATGTTTACGATCATATTGGCTCTTTTGACGAGAATGGGCTATTTTCAATTTCTCACGAATAACGCGAACCTGCTCTTCTGCTTCCTGAATCATATCCGGGCCAAAGAGTTGTCTTTCCTCGGTTTCTGACCAGTTAAGAGGCGTTCGACATTTTCGTCCATACAGAACTTCGAAAGGAGCTTTGCCCAAGCTAGCTTGATAACTATTGTTATATCTTCCAAAATTTGATTGACTCGCTCTACTTGACCACTTGATTGAGGATGGAAGGCAGTGATAAAAGAGAGACGAGTTCCCATAGCATTTTGGAAACTTTCCCAAAATCGAGAGGTGAAGAGACTCCCACGGTCTGAGTTAACTTCCAATGGGACACCATCGAGCGACACTATTCGGGAGATGTATAAATCAGCTAGCTGGCTAGCGGTGATACTCTCACGACCAGGTAGAAAGTGGGCTACTTTGGAGAGACGGTCGATCACGACGAAGATGGCATTATTCCCTCTCTTGGTCCTGGGAAACCCGGTAATGAAATCCATATTGATTTTATCCCATTTCCACTCAGGAATAGCCAAAGGATGAAGGGTGCCAGCAGGCCGTTGATGCTCTGCTTTAACATGACGACAGACGTCGCAGCTAGCAATGTATTGAGCAATTTCTCTCTTCATCCTAGTCCACCAAAACCTCTGGCGTAGGTCTTGATACATTTTAGTACTACCGGGATGAATGGTGAGAGGGGAGTCATGAGCTTCCTTAGGAATCAACTGGCGTAAATGTTGTTTCTTGGGAACCACCAAGCGGTTCTCGAAGAAGACAACACCTCGCTCATCCATGGAAAAACATTTAGCAACTCCGCTAGCGATGTTTTCCTTAATCCGGGATATGCCCTTATCATATCGCTGGGCAGTTATGATTTGATCCATAAGGTTAGGCTTCGCCACCAGGGTGGATAGGAATCCTCGAGGAACAATGTGAAGATTAAGCTTACGAAATTCCTCATGGAGAAGTGGTTGACTTTGTTGTAACATCAGGTTGTTACAATAAGATTTACGACTTAGCGCATCAGCCATGACATTGGCTTTGCCTGGGGTGTAAGTTATTCCTAAGTCGTAATCCGAGATCAACTCGACCCAACGTCGTTGCCTAAGATTCAAATCCGGTTGGGTGAAGATATATTTCAAACTTTGGTGATCGGTGAAGATCTCGCAACGATTACCGAGGAGGTAATGTCGCCATGTTTTGAGTGCATGGACTACAGCTGCAAGCTCTAGATCATGTGTGGGATAGTTTTCCTCATGTGGGTGTAATTGCCGTGAAGCATAGGCAATTACCTGACGATCTTGCATGAGTATGCAACCTAGTCCTTGTCGCGAGGCGTCGCAATAGATAATAAAGTCCTTGGAGAAATCTGGTGGTACCAGTACGGGAGCAGATGTCAGGCGTCTTTTCAGTTCCTGAAAGCTGAACTCGCACTGTGGGGTCCACTCGAACTTTTTATCTTTCTTGAGGAGTTCAGTTAGAGGTTTAGCAACCTTGGAGAAATTCTCGACGAAGCGGCGGCAATAGCTCGCTAAGCCAAGGAAGCTCCGAACTTGCTTGACCGTCTCAGGTGGAGTCCAATCAAGGACGGCTTGAACTCGCTCGGGATTGACAGCAATACCCTTACCAGAGATTACATGGCCTAGATAGGTCACTTCTGGCAACCAAAATTCACACTTGGAGAATTTGGCATAAAGGCGATGCTCTCGAAGTTTCGTCAATACCAGCCTTAGATGTTCGGCATGTTCCTCTTCATTCTTGGAGTAGATGAGTATGTCATCGAGGTATACTACGACGAATTTATCCAAATACTCCATGAAGACCGAGTTCATTAACCGAGAGAAGGTGGCTGGGGCATTGGTTAAACCGAAGGACATAACGAGTAACAAAGGCCGTTTTGGGAATGTCCCCGTTTCTAATTTTGATTTGATGGTAGCCCAACCTCAAATCCATCTTGGAAAAGACTGAGGATCCAGCGAGCTGGTCATACAGATCGTTGATCCTGGGAAGCGGATACTTGTTCTTGATAGTGACCAAGTTGACAGGTCGGTAATCTACAACCATCCGATCCGTTCCATCCTTCTTCTTGACAAAGAGGATGGGGCAAGCCCAAGGAGAGGCACTAGGACGGATGAAACCCTTTTTCAAGGACTCATCGAGTTGGTTCTTAAGCTCGGCTAGTTCTAAGTGTGCCATCTTATAGGGCTCCTAGAAATTGGAACGGTTCCTGGAACAAGGTCTATCACAAACTCGACATCCCTGTCAGGTGGAACACCTGGCAGTTCTTCTGGAAAGACATCCGGAAAGTCTCGGACTACCGGAATATCCTCAAGGTCTGGAAGGGGGTTGGCATTTAGGGAGTAAAGCTGGCGCTTGGCCACTCGAGTTAAGACATTGACTGTCTTGCCCGATGGGTGAGTAAGTTGAACAGTTCTAGTGGCACAATCAATCTTAGCATAATGAGCTGACATCCAGTCCATACCCAAGATGATGTTAATGTCCGAGGACTTGAGAGCTATTAAAGATGCAAGAAAGACAAGTCTATCGACAAGAATTTCGTTCCCATGGCTTACTCTAGAAGTTTGCCATTTGGAACCCGGAGTTTGAATTACCATGGAAGTGGGCATGTCACAGAATGTCGTGTTATGCAATCGAGCATAGTTCTCGGATATGAATGAATGAGATGCTCCAGTATCGAAAAGAACAGATGCCGGATGGCAATTAACAAGGAGCGTACCAAGGACGACGTTAGGATCCTCATGAGCCTCCTCGGCTGAAACATAGTTGACATGGCCACGTGCAGTGGTGACCGGCTTGGCGTAGAATGTCTTTCCCGCTGGCTTACCACGGCCAACGGACTTTCCAGACTGATTGGGGTTGTTGTTCTGGGGACACTCTCGACTATAGTGACCCGGCTCTCCACACTTGAAACATGTCACAACATTGGGGCGTGGAGCAGCATTAGCAGCGGGGCCACCATAGGGCTTGGGCGGTGCAAACTGCTGGTTGGGACGAGGCGCCTCAAAGGATGGCCTCGGAATGAACCTGGGTGGCAGTGCCGTGCTTGGAATCCACACCCGGCGCTTCTGAGATCCAGAGCCGGATGAAGAGCCAAAATCACGAGAGTGCTTGCGTGAAGCGTCATAGTCAGACTGGCCTGTCTCAGCACTGATGGCTTTATTGACCAACTTCTGAAAGGAGGTGCACTCGTGCAGACGAAGATCGCGGCGAAGCTCAGGGCTAAGTCCCTTGCGGAACCTTGCCTGCTTCTTAGCGTCGGTAGATACTTCTTCAGGAGCATATCGTGCCAGATTCCCAAATTCACGACTATATGCATCCACAGTCAGTCTTCCTTGGGTGAAATTGCAGAACTCTTCCCTCTTGCGATCTATGAGACCTTCCGGGATGTGATGCTCACGGAAAGCCTCACTGAATTCAGCCCAAGTAGTGATTTGGCCGACCGGGCGCATAGCTTCAAAGTTTTCCCACCAAAGGCTAGCAGGGCCTTCGAGGTGATAGGCAGCATAAGTAACCTTATCAGCTTCGGCTACGTTGGCAGAACGTAGCTTGTGGGTGATGCTGCGAAGCCAGTCATCCGCGTCGAGGGGCTCGACGGAATGGTTAAACTTTGGTGGGTACAGCTTGATAAAGTCATTGATTGACACCAAGTCATTTCGCTGATGGCGTGCAGTGTTCTGCTCAATCCGCTCTAGCAAGCGGTTAGTCTCACGCTTGTTTCTTTCCGCCTCCAGCATCACTTCGGCCAGAGAAGGCGGGTGAGGCAGATTTTCACCCCTAGCTGCACTGGCTTCCCCCTGCTCCGGGGCAGCAGGGTTGCTGCGGGTGTTGACCATCCTAGGAGAAAACAAGACAACGGTTTAGATAAGGATGGCACAAACTTAGCAAGGAAGTGCAGAATGTAATGGATAACATGGAATGCTAAGATGTTCATTGCACGACATGGTAATATAGAAACTGCCATATATATACCATTGGTCATACACACCGTACATAGTTTAGTACAAGCCCAGGCTAGAGTACAACTACGGTGAAAGACATTACATCTCATCGGAGGCATTCCAAGCTCCTATACATTATTTTCCTACACCTCCGGAGCGTGATACACACCAAGTCATATCCCACGGTCACGCAGGACTGTGGAGAATACAACTACTACAATACTAGTGAAACTACCACTAGCTCAAACGGCTCCGTAGTAATCCTCATAGAAGTCGCCACCAAAACCTGGAAGTGGAACATGATCATCTGGGAACAGACGGTCCTGCGGAGCCTGCGGACCAAAGGGACTCGGATGTGGCCTTGGTCCCACAGGTGGTGGCAGACGGGGACCACGAGGAGGGGTGATGCCTCCTACATTGCGCCACTCCATACAGTCTGGCAATCCAGACCGTACAGGGTACAGATCCCTCAGATCCATGTATCCTGCCTGTACCGCCGGTGCAAACTGAGTCAAAGTGGCCCAGTGATCAGCACGAGAGTTAAAAAGCTCCATACGCAAGGCCCGATTTTCGCGGTCCTTATCCTCGAGCATCTCGGCAGTGGTGCGGAGTAGTGACTCCTCATGTGTGGGGTCAGCATAGATAGCCTGGAGATACCCTTGCGCTCCCGGAAGTGAAGCTGGCATATAACGGAAGTCGGTGTTCCGAAGCAGGCCAGTCCGGACTCGCATGATGGTCATCATGGAATAGGCAGCATCCTGCACAGCCATCTCAACAGTAACCCCGAGTCCATAGGAACAGTGAAGGGGCTCAGTGGCTCCAGGATAAGAGGGATATATCCTGACGGTACAGAGGTACTGGCTCTGGTTGAAGTCTCGGAATTGCTCTTCGACAGTGTATTCGGGATACCAACGGTAACCCGTCTCGATCATTACCCGGACTAACATAGCAGTATGACCGGGCACATCGAGGCACCGGGTCAGGCGAACCACTTGGTTTTGAGCACGAGTGGCCATCTGAAAGCACAACCACAATGCAAAGACATTAGAATTTCTAGGGAAAATTGGACAGCATAACAGCTGTAAATGCTCAGAAAAAGATTTGAGACATCCACAACAGTTTGCAATACCACTCAACAACATCATATCAAGGTTCTGATTCAACTGGCAACATACTAAAAGTAGTAGAAACTGTACTAAGGCTTGTAACAACAATCCTATAAGCTACTACGGATTAGTAACACGTGAACCTGATAGAAGAAGAGAGCCTAGTCCTTAACCCACGTTGAATGAGAAGAGAATGACTCAGATCAGAGGGCATAAGGTAAAGGAGTAAAAGAGCCTTACGTTCCCTCCCACAATCAATTCCCCTACATATAACTAAAGCATTTCTAGACTCGACATCGACCAGTTTGGCTCAACGAACCTACAGGCAGTCCGGCTCTGATGCCAACGCTGTCAGGACCCCGATTCCAAGTCACATCGATCTAGCCGGTAACACCTCATATCACATTGCGGCCTCACGCACGGTATCCCCACGGGTGTCGCCTTACCATGGCCCGGGACCGTTTGCGCCTTTTGGCTCACGTATATGATAGTGTCGCTAGCATCCATATGACAGAGAACCCGGGCCGACATGGCTAGTCGTGAACCCAAAGCGGCACAGACCTATGGAGACAGGCATACATGAATCACATCGAGCATGTCGGTCATCAGCGAGTGAATCCGGGCTGTAGCACTGGGCTAACAGGACTCCGGGGAACCCGGGCTGTAGCAGGCTAGGCAGGACTCCGGATGTCACCGCGTGACATTTCCCCGAAGGGACAGACATAGGAACGAAGTGAAACACATGCCGGCCAGTCAAGTGTCCTGAGCAGTAGTGCTGGGCTAGCAGGACTCCGGTGAACCGGGCTGTAGCGGACTACTATGGCTCGAGGAACACTAGACTACATTTCCCCATAAGAAAGGCTGCCAAGGATAAACAACTAGATTGTCGGATCCCACTCATACCAAGCATTTCAATCATACACACAATATGCCCGATATGAGTACATACAACATGGCATCACAACAAAACTCTACAACTCAAGTACTTTATTTAAAGGCTCCAGAGAGCCATACATAACATGTTCATACAGGTAGGGGTCACATGACCCGACACTCAAGTCATACAAGCATACAAGCACATGCAGAAGCAAATAGTCTGAGTACAGACACTAGAAAGAAAGAAGGCTTCTCGAAGCCTGTCTATCTACATAGGGCCCTCCATGGCCAGGATCACCACCTGGGTGGCAAGTCACTCATCGACATCAAGATCTACATAAAACCCGTCGGAGGGGGCGGTGTTGTCGTCTGAAAACAGTAATTAAGCAAACATGAGTACAAAGGTACTCAGCAAGTCTTACATCAGAACCTACTATACATGCTCATTCTCAAGAAGGTGGTGGAGTTATTGCAGCAAGCCAGCTTTGACTCTTGGCTAAGCTATCCTACGAGACTCCACTAGTAAAACAGTTTTCGCACATGAGTCCACTAATCACCAACACAATACTCCACCGGGGATCCTCCCTCATCATCCTACGAGAGGGCCATCCTCGGTACTCACACTTATCTTGAGTCTTTTAGTAGTATCCATTAACTTGTCTATGAACTGTATAGGCAACCAAGTAGTCCTTTACCGCGGACGCGGCTATTCGAATAGTTTTATACCCTGCAGGGGTGTACTTTCATACACACTTTCACCACTTACCGCCGTTTACACGACATGTACTCGGCAACCTTCAAGCGAAAGCCGACGAGGGTGTCGGCCACGGCCTACCTAAACACTCAAGCCTCTAGTCCAGGTTTATCGCCTATCCAGGTTCCATCCGCAGGGAGTCCGGCCGAGGTTTCCACATACGGCCCCGAACAATGTGTGACAGGGTTCCCGAGACACCAAACGGGTGACTCGGTACACCGTGCCACGGTGTATCTACCGCAACATAGCCCACCCCTAGGGTCAGCGCTACGCACGGCCGCCAACACATAACCTACAAACACCAGAAACTAGTTGCAACTCCTGGACAGAGGACGAGAGGGGTCAGTAAGTCGAGCGGGGTCATATTTCAGGGCCCAATGTGTGGTAGTAGCTGAATCTTAAATCACGCATACAGATCTCAGTTCTTATGGACGGCCTCAATGAAACAACCCACCATGTACTCCTACATGGCCTCTCATCGATACCTTTACCAAAACATGTTCAACACATCCCTCACATTACCGACATAATCATTTCACTCTAGCCCATCACCCAGATGAACCAGACCTGACACAACTCTAAGCATAGCAGGCATAGCAAGGTAGGAAACACATACATGGCTCAATCAACTCCTACACATGCTAGTGGGTTTCATCTAGTTACTGTGGCAATGACAGGTCATGCAGAGGATAAGGGTTCAACTACCGTAGCACACAGCAGTTTGAATCGCGTTGTCTTAATGCAGTAAACAAGAGCAGAAGCGAGAACATGGGTTTGTATCGGAATGATCAATGGGTTGCTTGCCTGATGTAGTGGTAGTAGGGTACTGCCCTTCAGACGGATACTCGGGGTTATCCTCGGAGGCAGAACCTACCACGAAAGACACACCGAACATAATCAACACATGACAATATGCAACAATATGATGCATGCTATGACATGGCAAAATGAATGTGTCTTGGCCTAATGCAAGCTAAAACAGAAAGGAATGAACTCATTTGAATCAAAGATTCAAATGTTAGTTCATTTAACATAGCCTTATTAGTGCATTATCTTATTTTGCTTAAACAGCAAGGTTAACTTGTTTTGTCATGCATGAAACCATTACAGATGGATAGATTGAATTTTTCTGATCATTTTTCATATATAATTTGTTTGATTTGGAGCTATGGTTGATTTTCTATGATTTTTAGAAGTTTTGGCTATTTTCTGGAATTTCCTATATAAAAATAAATCCAGAAAAAGAATAAATGCGTCAGCACTACGTCACTATGACGTCAGCGAGTCAAAGGCGCCAGGGCCAGTCAAACCTGACTGGTGGGCCCTGTCTGTCAGTGTCTCAGCTAATTAACAGGATTAAGTTAGTACTAATTAACTGTCAGTGGGGCCTGGGCCCACATGTCAGTGACTAAACTAATTAAAATTAGTTAACACTAATCCTAAACTAATTAGCAGGCCGGCCCCACCTGTCATAGGCTCAGGGGGGAAGTCAACCTGGGCCCACGCGTCAGTCCACGGTCAAGAAGTGGTCAAACTTGCTGGTGTTTAGCCGCCGGCGAGGCCAGACGCGGCGGAGCAGCGCGGGTTTTGCACTCCGGCGACCAAAAGGACGGCGGAGACCATCTACGTGATGCGGGGAGTGAGCCGCGTCGAGTGGTGGCAGTGGTTGGAGCTGGGGTGGCCGGAGACGACGGCGGCGAGCATGTCCGCGACGGCCGGAGTTCGTGCGAGGTTGAACTAGTCGCTGGTAGGCACGGCGAGGGGCGTGCGGGGGTGCTACGGGCTCCTACGAGTGCGTTGAAGACAATGGCGTGCTCGGTTGCGACCCAACATGGCTGTGGCCACGACGGCGATGTGCGGTGGCGCGGCGAGCTTCGGCTCCGATGGCCATGGTGGTTAGAGGACGGACGAGCGCGGGAGATGAGGAAACGGTGGCGGAGCTCACAGCGATCACGAAGAGGGGCTCGGCTTGCTCGGAGACGGCGAATCCGTCGATGGAGTCCGGCGGCCGTGCTCGGGGAAGACGACTCGTGGCGGCGATGTTGGGCTCCCGCAGTGGTGTGTCTCGGGGTGGAAGGAAATGGGGGTCGAGGCGGAGCCTCTGGGCCGGTCAGGGAGGCGAGGGAGAGTCGGTGGCCGCGGTGGTGCTTGTCGCGGCGACGGCTGTGCTCGGCAGGGGATGGGGAAAGAGCCAGAGGGGGAGAGGGGCACGGGAGAGTGGGGAGAATGAGAGGGTGACGTGGGGGAGTGCGTGGCACTCGTAGGCGCGTACGGGGCATCGATGGAAGCAGGAGGTTGCCGGCGTGTGGCCGCAGGCGCCGGCCACGCGCCTCTCGTCCTCCTGGCGAGAGGAGGAGGACGACTGGCAGGAGCCAGTGGGCTGGGCCAAGCTGGGCTAGGCCAGGCGACAGGTAAGTCCTCTAACTCTCTCTCTCTCTTTCTGTTTGCTTTTATTTATTTCCTGCTATGTGTATTGAAATAGAATAAATACTATTTCATTTCCACAAACTCTGGAAATATTCAGAGACACATATGGGAATATTCCCAACTGCCTAAAAATGCTTCCAAGATTATTTCAGCACTTTAAAGTATTTATAGCATTTAAAATGCCCAAATTCAAATACTTATGGCTTGTTCAAAAAATCCAGAATGGCTCCATAAATTGCAAGACCATTTTTGGCAGAGGTTTTAGTCAAGACCAAAAATGGTGGGCTTTTATGAAGGTCATTTTGGGTTCATTGAAATTCCATTTATTGGAAATTAGCATTTTCAGGGGGGGTGTTGGGGTTGATTAGGCCCCATTTCAAGTTTAAGAGGAATTTAAACATGATGCACAAGTTCAACAAACCCTAATGCATAACTAAAAGAAGGGATGTGACACCCCTCCAGCATGATCTAGGACAGGAGGATGGAGAAGCCAGCCCTCCTGAGAGAGCAGCAGATGAAGAGGAGGAGGATGATAATTACATGCCTCCCTCCGAAGACGAGGCAAGTCTCGACGATGACGAATTCGTCGTGCCAGAGGATCCCGTCGAACAAGGGCGCTTCAAGCGCCGGCTTATAGCCACGGAAAATAGCCTTAAGAAAAAGCAGCAGCAGCTTCAAGCTGATCAAGATCTGCTAGCTGACAGATGGACTGAAGTCCTCGCGGTAGAGGAATATAAACTCAAACGCCCCTCCAAGAGTTACCCAAAATTCAGGTTGCTACCCCAACTGGAGGATGAAGCGTGTGACGCGGCTGATCGGCCACCTCATGCTCGCGATAGAGAGGCATTCCAGCCAAAAGCTCAGCCCGCACGCCATTCAAATAAAAAGGCATGGGGAAATACGCCGGACCTGCAAGATGTATTGGAGGACAAAGCAAAACACGCAAGATCGATCTACGGATCACGAGGGCGCGCCACTATGCGAGACGATAAACGTCACGCTGGATACAGTAAAAGTAAATTCGACCGTGCCGAACACAGCGGGCAAGACTCATTGGAGCTGTGTTGCGATATAGCCCAATACAGAGGTGCCGCACACCCCTTATGCTTCACAGATGAAGTAATGGATCATCAAATCCTAGAGGGTTTCAAACCCGTAAATATAGAATCATATGACGGCATGACAGATCCTGCGGTATGGATCGAGGATTTCCTCCTGCACATCCATATGGCCTGCGGTGATGACCTACACACAATCAAATACCTCCCACTCAAACTTAAAGGACCAGCTTGGCATTGGCGCAACAGCTTGCCAACAGAGTCCATTGGCTGTTGGGAAGATCTGGAAGCCGCATTCCTCAACAACTTTCAGGGCACTTATGTGCGACCACCAGATGCCGATGACTTGAGCCACATAATTCAGCAGCTAGAGGAATCGGCCAGGCAATTTTGGACATGGTTCCTAACAAAGAAAAATCAAATCGTCGACTATCCGGATGCAGAGGCCCTAGCAGCTTTCAAGGACAACATCTGCGACGAGTGGCTAGCCCGGCACCTTGGTCAGGAAAAGCCGAAATCTATGGCAGCCCTCACGACACTCATGACCCGTTTTTGTGCGGGAGAAGACAGCTGGCTGGCTCGCAGTAATAACATATCAAAGAACCATGGTACTTTAGATAACAAGGACGGCAATAGCAGGTCACGTCGCAACAAACATAAGCACCGCATTAACAACGATAATACTGAGGATACGGCAGTCAATGCTGGATTCAAAGGCTCTAAGCCCGGTCAGCGGAAAAACCATTCAAACGAAGCACTCCAGGCCCGTCCAGTTTGGATCGTATACTCGATCGCTCGTGTCAAATACACGGCACCCTAGAAAAGCCAGCCGACCACACCAACAGGGGTTGTTGGGTGTTCAAGCAGGCCGGCAAGTTAATTGCCGAAAACAAAGAAAAGGGGCCACATAGCGATGATGAGGAAGAGCACCGGCAGCCGAACACCGGAGGAGAGAAGAGGTTCCCCCCACAAGTGTGGACGGTGAACATGATATATGCAACCCACATCCCCAAGAGGGAGCGGAAGCATGCGCTCAGGGCCGTATATGCCATGGAGCCAGTCGCCCCAAAGTTCAACCCATGGTCCTCCTGTCCGATCACCTTCGATCGCAGGGATCACCCCACTAGTATCCGTCATGGTGGATTTGCCGCACTGGTCCTAGACCCAATCACTGACGGATTTCACCTCACTCGAGTCCTCATGGATGGCGGCAGCAGCCTGAACCTGCTTTATCAGGACACATTGCGCAAAATGGGTATAGACCCCTCAAGGATCAAACCCACAAAAATGACCTTTAAAGGCATCATACCAGGTGTAGAGGCCCATTGCACAAGCTCAGTCACACTAGAAGTGGTCTTCGGATCCTCGGATAACTTCCGAAGCGAAGAGTTAATCTTCGATATAGTCCCGTTCCGCAGTGGTTATCATGCACTGCTCGGGTGAACCACATTTGCCAGATTCAATGCGGTACCGCATTATGCATACCTCAAGCTCAAGATGCCAGGACCTCGGGGGGTCATTACAGTTAATGGAAACACAGAACGCTCTCTCCGAATGGAGGAGCACACTGCGGCCCTCGCAGTAGAAGCGCAAAGCAGCCTCTTAAGGCAATCCACTAGTTCGGCGATTAAGGATCCGAACACCTTCAAGCACGCCAGGAGTAATCGGCAACAGGTCCGCCTGGCACGTTTTGAGCTCGCATAGCAATGCGGTCCCCACCCCGGTCCCAGCCTAACGGCAAAATCCGTGCCACGCGTACATAATTACGCATTAAAAATACCGTGGGCACAAGTGGGGAGGGGGGCACGACTACGACACGCTCCAAGACGCGGCTTAAACCGCACTAGGGGCTTCCCGCCTTGTTCTTTTTCTCTTTCAGGACTTTAATCTCTGGAAACCCTGTCCGGCAGCATGATTGTCGAACACATGATGCAGCAACCAAGGAGGCAGAAAGCTACATCACACCACGGAACTCCCAGGTGGATTATGATAACGAGTGAAATACTTACTTTAATACTATTCCTCAGCTTGCCCTTGGAGGGGACATAGTCCTACGTTTTGCTTATCGCACTACCTATATCATTCTGCTTTAACGCACCTTTTTGAATAAACAATGCATAGCATTAAGACTATTATTGTATTCTTCTTTTTTATATATATGTGTTCATTAATGACACCTTGCAACTGTATATTTGGTACGGACAATACGCTAGGGGCTTACGCATACCACATAATACGGCGTGAGAAGTCCAAACACTTTCAACACTACGGCAACCCGAACTTATAGCATTATATGCATCAGCTCCGAATCATGTCTTTGGTCAATAGTTAGGTTTCCCCGGCTCCCATGTTTTGGTACCTTACGTTCCGCTATATCGGCTAAGGTAGCACTAGCAGAACTACTGCGATTGTGCCCCGGTTCAGCTGGGCTAAGCACCTTAGTAGAGAAAGCTAAAACTGACTGTCATGATAAGGCGAGAGACTGGTCGCTGTTCGAGAGGTTTTCGAGTCCCTAAAGACTTATGCCACTTAGAGCGAGGAGTCTGTCCTGTCAGGCTTAAAGGCATGTATCGCGCCCCGAATTCGGCATTCTGAATACCAGGGGCTTCGCCGAAATTTAAAATTATAGAATTCTATGGCTAAGTGAGAGTGTTAAAGCATTATTAGTCTGGTTGCCTTGTTCGCTGTGCTGAGCACCTCCCTCGAAGGACCCAAAAATGGGAACAAGAGTGCTCAGGTTTATCCTGAACACCCCACCATCGTGGCATGGGGGCATAAGCCAAGGACTAGCCATCTCTCAGATTGGATAAACAGCCAAACAGAAGGTAATATTTTAAATTCAAACAAGCATTGCATAGCGCATATGAAACAAGTTTTCATCATACAGGATCACACAAGCAAGTTTACTCAAATATTACATCCTTTGGACATTCGTCCGCTACAAGATGGGCACCCTTCAGGACACCCTCATAATACATTTCGGGGGTGCGATGCTCCTTGCCCTGTGGCGGCCCCTCCTTCACCAGCTTCACAGCGTCCATCTTGGCCCAGTGCACCTTCACACGGGCGAAAGCCCGGCGTGCACCCTCGATGCAGACGGATCGCTTGATAACTTCCACCCATGGGCAGGCTTCTATAAGTCGCCTCACCAAGCCGAAGTAGTTGTTGGGAAGGGCGTCGCTAGGCCACATCCGGACTATGAAGCCCTTCATGGCCTGTTCGGCCGCCTTGTGTAGCTCGACCAGCTGCTTCAGCTGGTCGCTCATAGGCACCGGGTGTTCGGTCCCAGTATACTAGGACCAGAACAGCTTCTCCGTTGAGCCTCCCTCCTCGGCCTGGTAAAACTGTGCGACATCCGACACGCTACGGGGCAAATCTGCGAATGCTCCTGGAGAGCTCCGGATTCAGGTAAGTAATAGGTAATTTACTTTCACATGCTTGCTTTGCATATAGAATGCCTTACCCGCCACTATTTTTTCATCGCATCAATCTCTTGGAGGGACTTTTGGACTTCGGCCTTGGCACTCTTTGCGCTCTCGAGGGCCGCAGCAAGCTCGGACTCCCACGTCTTCAAGTAAAGCTCCAACGCCTCGTGCTTTGTCACGAGAGCGTGGAGCTCTCGCTGCACCTCGCCAACCCGAGCCTCCTGCCTTTCCCGCTCGGTGCGCTCCTTGGCCGCTTTGTTTTTGGCCTCGGATAGTGCTTGCTTTAGGGTTGCCACCTTGGCCGTGGCCCTTGGCAAATTTACAATGACCCTATCATTTTGCAATCGCATTCTTTTTATACATATCCATAGACTAGGTATTACTTACCTTTGTTCTCCTCGAGCTGCCTCTTGGCAAGGCCGAGCTCATTCTTGGACCCTTTAAGGTCCTGCTTCAGTGCGGCGACCTCCGCAGTCAGTGCGAGAGATGCCAGCAGCGAAGCCTGCATACGCATATTGACATACTTATATTAGACTCCTGCGATATTGTTTGATCCTTTGTTCGGCTTTTCTTCGTGAACACCGAACATAGCATCAGGGGCTACTGTCTATGCGGTAATATTTTCCCCATATTTCAAAAACTTACCTCAAAGCCTGTTATAAGGCTGGCACAGGCTTCAGTCAGTCCGCCCTTGGCGGACTGAACCTTCTGGACCACCGCACTCATAATAGTGCGGTGCTCCTCGTTGATGGAATCGCTGCGAAGCGCTCCCAGCAGATTGTCCGGTGCCTCTGGATGGACAGAGGTCACCGGCACTGGCGTCTTGCCCCTTTTGTAAGGAGGCCGCCTGCCTGAGTCCGAAACAATTGGAGGTTCCGACGCGGTGTTCGGCTGAGGGCCGAACTCTGAGCCCTCGGGAGCTTTGCTCCCTCTGCTCCCGGAGTCCGGAAGGTCGCCTTGAGGCGCCTCTGGGACTGTCTCCCCTCGACCCGGTGCCTCTTAAGACAATACCTCGGCGTTGTCCGTAGGGCAAGGGGAGGTGGCGGTCGAAAGTGGATCGCTATCCATATTTGACGAGCCTAGGGAGCCATCCGACGATACGTCGATACAGGCTCGAGGCGGTCTGCATAATCATATTCGGAGTTAGGAGAAGCAGTGGGACAAAGGAATGCTATGAGTTATTCTGGCATCCGAATACTTACGACTTCGCCAGGGGCTTGGCCCTAAGCAGCCAGTCATCTTCGCCTTCGGCGGCGGTGGTGGAACTGTCCGGAAGGAGAGTCCTTCCCTTCTTGGACCCTTCGGCCTCCCTAGTTGGGGCGGCCTTCCTTTTCTTGTCTCTCCCGACTGGAGGTGGAGCATCTTCATATTCATCCTCGTCTTCATGGGAGGAGTGCGCCGAGGAGTCATCGAACGATGAGTTCGATAGCACCTGGTGCCGGGAAATCTTTCGGGTTCCCTTGGCCTTCTTGGTTTTCTCCGGCACCTTGTAAGGAGCCGGAGTCAGCATCTCCGTAAGGAGAGCGTCCGCAGTGTCTTCGGGCAGAGGGTCCGGATAGTTAATCTGCCCTGACGTCTCCACCCAGTCCTGTCAAAGGCCTACAGATCAGACCCCGCACATGATTAAGCTAGGGGAAATAAAATATCCTACCAGATGTATAGAAATTACCGGATTTGCAGAGCGCTTTGCGCTTAGCCCGCGGTCCTCGATGAGAGAGGGAGGGACCTCGGCGCCCTTGAACAACACCCTCCAGACGTCCTTGTGCATCGTATAGAAGAGCTCGCTAAGAGTCTGGTGCCGGGCCGGGTCGAACTCCCATAAATTGAAATCCCGTTGTTGGCATGGGAGGATCCGGCGGAAGAGCATGACTTGGACTATGTTGACGAGCTTAAGCTTCTTGCTTGCCATATTCTGATACATTTCTGGAGTCCGTCCAGCTCCGCCGATGCACCCCAGGACAGGCCCTTCTCTTTCTAGGAGGTGAGATGCATGGGCATTCTGGATCGAAAATCCGGGGCCGCTACCCAGTTGGCATCGCACGGCTCGGTGATGTAGAACCAGGCTGATTGCCGCCCCTTTATGGTCTCCACGAAGGAGCCCTCAAGCCATGTAACATTGGGCGTCTTGCCCACCATTGCTCCGCCGCATTCTGCTTGTTGGCCTCCCACCACCTTCGGCTTGATATTGAAGGTCTTCAGCCACAGGCCAAAGTGGGGCCGGATGCGGAGGAAAACCTCACACACGACGATAAACGCCCAAATTTTGAGGATAAAGTTCGGGGCCAGATCAGGAAAGTCCATCCTGTAGTAGAACATAAGACCACGGACGAATGGATGGAGGAGAAACCCCAGTCCATGTAGGAAGTGGTGGAGGAAGACTACCCTCTTGTGAGGTTCCGGGGTGGGGATGATCTGCCGATGTGCGATATTCGCGGATAAGTATCCGGCTCTATGCAGCTTTTTGATGTGTCCCTCCGTGATGGAGGAAGCCATCCATTTACCTCCCACTCCGGACATGATTGGAGAAGGTTGAGGGGAAGGATGTAGGCTTGGGCGTTGGAGCTTGAGTGCGCAAGAGAGGATGAGCAAGGAGGAAGAAGGTGTGGGTAGAAAAAGGTTAAACCTTGTCCCTTTATAAGGGCGGCCGAAACTATGTGCCCCCACTAGCCTGGTAAAACTCGCTTCTCCCCCAAGCGCCGTAATCGATGGCGCGGTTGGGTTACCCACGTCCGTATTGATGAGAATCCCGTGATAAGGGGGACACGATCTCCGCTTTGACAAGACGTGTCAAGAAACTACCTCGCGTTGTGTGCGGGGCTAGTTAAAGGAAACGGTTCGAGTAATCACCGGGCCGTGGCGTAATGTCATGTTGCCAAAACGTGTCAGCAGATTAGATTTGTGGAAATATTAATCTCTACGGTGGTATGTGGAACTTATTTTGCAGGGTCGAACACTATCCTTGTATTCAAATTCTTCCGTGGTGTATTCAGAGGAGGAACCCGCCTTGCAATGCCGAAGACAACACCGCGCCGGACTCATCGTCATTGAAGCCTGGTTCAGGGGCTACTGAGGGAGTCCTGGATTAGGAGGTCTCCGGACAGCCGGACTATATCCTTTGGCCAGACTGTTGGACTATGAAGATACAAGATTGAAGACTTCGTCTCGTGTCCGGATGGGACTCTACTTGGCGTGGAAGGCAAGCTAGGCAATACGGATATGTATATCTCCTCCTTTGTAACCGACCTTGTGTAACCCTAGCCCTTTTCGGTGTCTATATAAACCGAAGGGTTTTAGTCCGTAGGACAACATACAATCATACCATAGGCTAGCTTCTAGGGTTTAGCCTCTCTGATTTCGTGGTAGATCAACTCTTGTCATACTCATCAAGAGGGCCCGAACCTGGGTAAAACATCGTGTCCCCTGCTTCCTGTTACCATCCGCCTTAGACACATAGTTCGGGACACCCTACCCGAGATCCGCCGGTTTTGACACCGACAATTGTCATATTGCTTTGCATGATCATGTAGTTGACATCGTATTTGTGGCAAAGCCACCGTTCATAATTTTTTCATACATGTCACTCTTGATTCATTGCATATCACGGTACACCGCCGGAAGCGTTCACATAGAGTCATATTTTGTTCTAAGTATTGAGTTGTAATTCTTGAGTTGTTAGTAAAAAGAAGTGTGATGATCATCATTATTAGAGCATTGTCCAGTGAGGAAAGGATGATGGAGACTATGATTCCCCCAAGTCGGGATGAGACTCCAGACGAAAAGAAAAAAAAGAGGCCAAAAAGAAAAAGAAAAAAAGGCCCAAATAAAAAAATAAAAAATAAAAAATGAGAGAAAAAGAGAGAAGGGACAATGCTAGTATCATTTTTCCACACTTGTGCTTCAGAGTAGGACCATGATCTTCATGATAGAGAGTCTCCTATGTTGTCACCTTCATAAACTAGTGGGAATTTTACATTATAGAACTTGGCTTGTATATTCCAATGATGGGCTTCCTCAAATTGCCCTAGGTCTTCGTGAGCAAGCAAGTTGGATGCACACCTACTTAGTTTCTTTTGTTGAGCTTTCATACACTTATAGCTCTAGTGCATCCGTTTTATGGCAATCCCTACTAACTCACATTGATATCTATTAATGGGCATCTCCATAGCCCGTTGATACGCCTAGTTGATGTGAGACTATCTTCTCCCTTTTTGTCTTCTCCACAACCACCATTCTATTCTACCATAGTGCTATATCCATGGCTCACACTCATATATTGTGTGAAGATTGAAAAAGTTTGAGAACATCAAAAGTATGAAACAATTGCTTGGCTTGTCATCGGGGCTGTGCATGATTTAATACTTTGTGTGATGAAGATAGAGCATAGCCAGATTATATGATTTTGTTGGGATAACTTTCTTTGGCCATGTTATTTTGAGAAGACATGATTGCTTAGTTAGTATGCTTGAAGTATTATTATTTCTATGTCAATTTTAAAATTTTATCTTGAATATTTCGGATCTGAACATTCATGCCACAATAAAGAAAAATTACATTGAGAAATATGTTAGGAAGCACTCCACATCAAAAAAATCTGTTTTTATCATTTACCTACTTGAGGACGAGTAGGAATTAAGCTTGGGGATGCTTGATACATCTCCAATGTATCTATAATTTTTGATTGATCCATGCTATTATATTATCTATTTTGGATGTTAATGGGCTTATTTTTACACTTCTATATAATTTTTGGGACTAATCTATTAACCGGAGGCCCAGCCCAAATTGTTGTTTTTTGCCTATTTTAGTGTTTCATAGAAAAGGAATATCAAACGGAGTCCAAACGGAATGAAACCTTCGGGAACGTGATTTTTGGAACAAGCGTGATAAAGGAGACTTGGAGTGGACGTCAAGAATCAATCGAGGAGGCCACAATGCAGGGGGCGCGCCCACCCCCCTGGGCACCCCCTCCACCCTCGTGGGCCCCTCTTTGCTCCACTGACCTACTTCTTCCTCCTATATATACCCATATACCCCGCAAACATCCAGGGGCACCACGAAAACCTAATTCTACCGCTGCAACCTTCTGTACCCAAGAGATCCCATCTTGGGTCCTTTTCCGGAGCTCCACAGGAGGGGGCATCGATCACGGAGGGCCTCTATATCAACTCCATGGCCCCTCCGATGATGTGTGAGTAGTTTACTTCAGACCTTCGGGTCCATAGCTAGTAGCTAGATGGCTTCTTCTCTCTCTTTGGATCTCAATACAAAGTCCTCCTCGATTCTCTTGGACATCTATTCGATGTAGTCTTCTTTTGCAGTGTGTTTGTCGAGATCCGATGAATTGTGGGTTTATGATCCAGATTCTATGAGCAATATTTGAATCTTCTCTGAATTATTTTATGTATGATTGGTTCATCTTTGCAAGTCTCTTCGAATTACCAGTTTGGTTTGTCCTACTAGATTGATCTTTCTTGCAATGGGAGAAGTGCTTAGCTTTTGGTTCAATCTTGCGGTGCTCGATCCCTGTGATAGAAAGGGAACCGACACGTATTGTATTATTGCCATCGAGGATAAAAAGATGGGGTTTACATCATATTGCATGAGTTTATCCCTGTACATCATGTCATCTTGCTTAAGGCGTTACTCTGTTCTTATAAACATAATACTCTAGATGGATACTTAAGGTGTTTCGTTCTACTTGTCTCGGACGTGATGCCTATATACATGATCATGCCTAGATATTCTCATAATTATTCGCGTTTCTATCAATTGCTCGACAGTAATTTGTTCACCCACCGTAATACATATGTTATCTTGAGAGTAGCCACTAGTGAAACCTATGGCCCCTGGGTCTATTCTCTATCATACAAGTTTCCAATCTACTTTATTTTGCAATCTTTTACTTTCAGTCTATATCATAAAAACACCAAAAATATTTATCTTATTATTATCATCTTTATCAGATCTCACTCTTGCAAGTAGCCATGAAGGGATTGACAACCCCTTTATCGCGTTGGTTGCGAGGTTCTTATTTGTTTGTGTAGGTACGAGGTGACTCGCGTGTGGTCTCCTACTTGATTGATACCTTGGTTCTCAAAAACCATGGGAAATACTTATGCTACTTTACTGCATCACCCTTTCTTCTTTAAGGAAAAACCAATGACGTGCTCAAGAGGTAGCAGCCAACTCGCTTGGGCATCTGGAGCAGATCAACAACTATGCCCCAGGTCACCAGATTAGTTTTGGAAATATGTACTACGTCACTGATATCCGAGGAGACTTGATCTTCCAAGGGTTCACGACCCGAACCTCTGCTCCGTCCTTAGATCTGGAGCGCATAGCCAGGTCCGAAAATGGGATTCTTGAGCCCGCCGGCCAAGGAGTCTCCTTCCCTCCATACTCCACGGACTCCCTTCTCCCTGGCCAAACCTCACCTTTAAGCGAGTCTCTCAACTTGATGTGATCCCTCGTCATTACAGAGGAGCAATTTCTGAACTACGCCCAGCCCGGACTAGGGGATGAGAGCGGGGAATTTTACGTCCCACCCACCACCTACTTCATAGCCACTGTCGAAGACTTAACTGACATGCTCGATTATGGCTTCGAACACATTGACGGTATGGACGACGATGCCAGAGAAGAGCAGGCCCAAAACCCACCATTTATCGGACGCTGGACGGCCACCTCTTCGTATGATGTGTACATGGTGGATACACCCAAAGAGGGTAACGTCGATAACGATAAAGATCAAGTCGAGGATAAACCTCCCGAGATATAGCCAAAGCGCCGACGTCAGCGGGGCCGCTCTAAATCACGCCACGAAAAAAGACAGCAATACCAGCACGATAAACAACAAGAATCCGGATGACACCGAAGACCAATAAGACCCCGTCGAGCCAACCTCTACACAGTACGATCAGGAAGATGGGAAAGTTAGCCCTAATGAACATGCCGTAAACGAAGACTCAGAGGAAAACAATTAGCTTCCACTCTCCAAGGATGAGGTGAGCCTTGGGAACGAAGACTTTATCGTGCTGGAGGAACCCCTCGAGTAGGAGCACTTTAAGCACTGGCTAATAGCCATTGCAAGGAGCCTGAAAAAGAAGCAGCAGCAGCTTCAAGCTGATCAAGACCTACTCAATGACAGGTGGACTAATGTCCTGGCAGTCGAGGAGTACGGCCTCGAGCGCCCAACAAAAAGTTACCCGAAGCGTAAACTGCTACCGCAATTCGATGACAAGGCACTTGGGCGCGTACCATCAGCGCGTAACACGGCTGACCGACCACCACGTGGCCGAGACAAAATGGCAACTCAAGCCGAACACCAGCCTATACTACCTCGCCGTAAAGGTAGGGCAACAACAGCTCGAGGATATATACATGACCTGCGACATGACCTGGAAAAGAGAGCAGGTCAGACCAGATCGATCTATGGATCACGGGGGCATGTCCCCACGCGCGACAGCGACTATCTAGCCGGACGTGACAAGCATAACCACGTCCGGGCCGAAAACCGCAGACGGACTCCAACTGAGCTACATCGCGACTTGGCTCGATATAGAGGCACTGCACACCCCCTCTGCTTCACTTATGAAGTAATGGAGCACGAATTCCCACAAGGGTTTAAACCCGCGAATATCGAATCATACAATGGAACAACAGATCCCGCGATATGGATTGAGGACATTCTTCTCCATATTCATATGGCCCGCGGCAATGATCTTCATGCCATCAAATACCTCCCGCTAAAACTCAAGGGACCAGCTCCGCACTGGTTAAACAGCCAGCCAGAAAACTCCATTGGCAGTTGGGAGGACTTGGAAGACGCCTTCCGCGACAACTTCCAAGGTACATATGTACGACCTCCAGATGCCGATGACTTAAGTCACATAGTTCAACAGCCCGGAGAGTTAGCCAGGAAATTCTGGACTAGGTTCCTAACTAAAAAGAACCAGATCATCGACTGTCCAGATGCAGAAGCCCTAGCGGCCTTTAAGCATGGCATCCGCGATGAATGGCTCGCCCGACACCTCGGCCAAGAAAAACGGAAGTCCATGGCAGCCCTCATGGCACTTATGACCCGCTTTTGCGTGGGCGAAGATAGCTGGCTAGCCCGTAGCAACAATAATGCAAGCAAACCTGACACCTCCGAAGCCAGAAATAGTAATGGCAAGCCCTGACGCAACGGACACAAGCGTCAAAGTAACGGTGACAATACCAATGACACATCGGTCAACAACGGATTCAGTGGCTCCAAGACCGGCCAAAGGAAGAAGCCATTTAAAAGAATAAATCTGGGCTCATCTAGCTTGGACCGCATACTCGATCGTCCATGTCAGATCCATGGCACCCCTGATAAACCAGCCAATCGTACCAACAGAAGCTGTTGGTTCTTTAAATAGGCCGGTAAGTTAAATACCGAGAACAAGGAGAAGGGGTCACAAAGTGAGGACGACGACGAGGAGCCCCGTCCGCCGAACATAGGGGAAAGTAGAAGTTCCCCCCAGGTTAAAACGGTGAGCATGATATACATTACCCATATCCCCAAGAGGGAGTGCAAACGCACGTTCAGGGACATGTACGCGATAGAACCAGTCGCCGCAAAATTCAACCCATGGTCGTCATGCCCGACCACCTTCGATCACAGAGACCATCCGACCAGTACCCGTCATGGCGATTCAGTCGCACTGGTCCGCGACCAAATCATTGATGGATTCCACCCCATGTGAGTCCTCATGGACGGTGGCAGCAACCTCAAACTGCTCTATAAGGATATAGTCCGCAAGATGGGCATCGATCCAGCAAGGATCAAGCCCACAAAAACTACCTTTAAAGGAGTAATACAAGGTGTAGAGCTCCACTGCATGAGCTCAATCACATTGGAAGTCATCTTCGGATCCCCGGACAACTTCCAAAGCAAAGACTTGATCTTCGATATCGTCCCTTCCGCAGTGGCTATCACGCACTACTCGGACGAACTTCATTTGCTTGATTCAATGCGGCGCCACACTATTCTTATCTCAAACTCAAGATGCCCGGACCACGCGGTGTCATCACAGTCAATGGAAACACTGAACACTCCCTCCGTACCAGGGAGCACACCACGACCCTGGCAGCGGAAGTATAGAGCGGCATTATCAAGCAGAAATTTAATCCAGCGGCCAAGCTCCCGGACACTTTCAAACGAGTCCGGACTAATCCGCAGCTTGATAATGCAGCTTGTTAGGAGTTCGACTTGAAATTCAGCCTCCTGACCAAATGGCGGCGTACGTACCGCGCGTAGACGGAGGCGTAACTCGATTGTGGTCCATAATACGGCTCGACCTTCCTCGGACACACATACTTTCCCTTTTCATTTTTTCCTTTTCTTGTCCACATGCCCCTCACGATGGCCTGATCATCGATCCTTTCGAAGGATGGATATACCAAGGTGGCAAGCAACATAGAGGTGTGGCGGAATCTCTAGGTGGTCTTCTTGACGATCACTCTACCTGTTTTCAGGACCCACATGGAGCTCCCCCTTAGTCTCGACATGCTAAATAGCCCTGTTTCTTATTGCACTGTTTGTACAAATATGCTTCAACGTATTAATGAAACTATAATGGAAACAGTTTGCGGCCCAACTTATGTGGCACTGGCTTACTACTTCATTTTATTTCGCTATTCTTCTCGATTGCACCCATACACTTTGGTACGCTTTAATTCGCCAGGGGCTTCATTGCACCCCATAGTACAACAACAAAGTCCAAACACTTTAATAGTATAGTTCGGCTCCCCAAATTTAGCATTATATGCATCGGTTCCGAATCATGTCTTTGGTCAATAGTTGGGTTGCCCGGCTCCTGTGCTTGCTACCTTACATTCCATCCTATCGGCTAGGGTAGTAAAGGGAGAACTACTGCGATTGTGTTTCTGGTTTATCCGGATAAACAACTTAGTAGAGAAAGCCGAAAACTGACTGTCATGATGCGGCAAGAGCTGGTCATCTATTCGGAGGTTAAAATCTCTTGCGATTTTTTCCCGCATTATGCGATGATCGGACTCCATCCGATTAGGTGTCTAGAGAACCCTAGTACGGATTAACAAATACTAACTAGGGTCAGCGCCTACATTTCTATTGTCAAACTCCTATGGCTAAGTGAGGGTGACAACACCACATAGTCCGATCGCCTGGTTTGTTGCGCTAAACACCTCCTTCAAGGACCAAACTCTTGGATCAAGAGTGTTTAGGTTCCAACCCGAACACCCCCGTACTACATACGTGGGGGCTGAAGCAGACGACTGGCCAACTCATAGATTTAATAAAACAGCCGCACACGAGGCAAAATTTTACACAAACAACAAGCATTATATTACATATCAGCTTTGTTTCATAATACAAGATGGGATAACATGAATGTGTTCATTCAAAGATAATGTCTTTTGCACACTGGACCTCCACAATGCGGGATCCCTTCAGGACATCATCAAAATACCGCTCGGGCATGCGATGCTCCTTGCCCGCGGGCGGTCCCCCAGTCGCGAGCTTGATGGCATACATCTTCGCCCACTGCACCTTGACACAGGTGAAGGCCATCCGCGCACCTTCGATGCAGAACGACCAGTTGATGGCGTCAAGCCGAGGGCAGGCATTGACCAGCCACTTCACGAGCCCGAAGTAGCTGCTGGGTATGGCTTTGGCATTTCACAGACAGATTATCAAATTCTTCATGGCCGATTCAGCCACCCTATGCTGTTCTGTCAGCTATTTCAGCTGATCGCTAAAGGGCACCGGATGCTCTAGCACAAGGTATTGCGACCAGAACAGTGTCACGACCGGTTTTCCGGGTAATAAATTTCTAGAAAAGACCGTCGTGCTCATCAGCCCCCAGGATTACTGTTAGCTGATGAGGCTCCAACTTGATACAGAAATTCCAAGCAGAATACAACATATGTAGTACAAGACCATTCTGGCTTGTGAGTACAACAGATGGTTTCTAGTGGTTGATGGCGGAAGCGGTTTGTGGATCATCAGTGTCTATGGGACTCCAATTCCCACAGGAACAGCTGACCAGGTTAACTCCTATCTTCGCGAGGCTGCTATCTCCATTACTTAGGTGCCGGGGCTGTCATCGCGTCGCTCCTCTTCGTGCAAGAAAATCTGGCCAAGACAATAGCCAGGGACAAGCCAGTGAGTACTTTGAATGTACTCGCAAACATTATGAACACAGGTATAATATAATAATGATGTGCTGAAAACATTTTATGCCCATGACGTCAGTCAAAAATAGAAAATAAATTTTTGAGGCATGCATGCGGTTATTTATAAAATTGCAATAACATAGTAGTATTAAAATTTATGAAACAAATAACAAGCAATGCCACCGTCGGGCGTCTTAGCGACACCACATAAAGGGCTTTAAAAGAAAAGCCACAGTCGGGCGTCTGAGCGACACCACATAAAGGGCTTTAAAAGAAATGCCACAGTCGGGCGTCTGAGCGACACCACATAAAGGGCTTTAAAAGAAATGCCACAGTCGGGCGTCTGAGCGACACCACATAAAGGGCTTTAAAAGAAGTGCCACAGTCGGGCGTCTGAGCGACACCACATAAAGGGCTTTAAAAGAAATGCCACAGTCGGGCGTCTGAGCGACACCACATAAAGGGCTTTAAAAGAAATGCCACAGTCGGGCGTCTGAGCAACACCACATAAAGGGCTTTAAAAGAAATGCCACAGTCGGGCGTCTGAGCGACACCACATAAAGGGCTTTAAAAGAAATGCCACAGTCGGGCGTCTGAGCGACACCACATAAAGGGCTTTAAAAGAAATGCCACAGTCGGGAGTCTGAGCGACACCACATAAAGGGCTTTAAAAGAAATGCCACAGTCGGGCGTCTGAGCGACACCTCATAAAGGGCTTTAAAATAAACAATCATAGTGAATATCCCGGAGGTAGAACCATCCCAGAGATACTCGATAATAACAATAATATCACGTGTTAGTCAACAATAATAATAATCATAATTATCACAAGTCACAGGTAGTAGTTCCAGTTCTGGTTAACAGTTTCACCTCCGAAGACCGACACTAAGACCGACACCTGACCCATCCCAGACTGTAATCCTTAACCATGGACACGGCTATTCGAATAGGTTTATTCTCTGCAGAGGGTGTACTCTTTACCCACGAGTAACAGATTTCTTTAGTCCATCGGGACTAATTCCGTCTATGGTCTTTTTGTTGAAAACACACCTAACTTGCACACACCAGCTTATTTCACCTGTGTCTGGAATCACCCACGACACCTGTTAAGCAAACTCTAAGTGGGTAGGCTACAACCTCGCGTAGCATGGGATCAAATTTATATCGCGCGCTCTAAGGGGTGGCATCCCCTCTCGGTCCCAACCGGAAACACCCATGCCCCCGGACCAAGTGGCCTGCCTACCAGCTACAACCGGTATCTTCCACCATGGCCTCTCTGTACGGTGTGTGCTAGAAAGAGGTTGACAACTTACTGAACCGTACTCTACTTGCTGTAGAGACGAGTGGTAGTACGAAACAAGTATGGGGGTTACTGGCACAAGACTCGATCTACGGTCGACTCAGGAGGTTTAAGTATTCCCTACATGATTAGTATGACGAATATATTTCAACCAACAGAGTCACCGCTCATATCACCTTGTCATGCCATACCAGACATAACCGTCCCGACGGAGACCGGCGACAAACTCATGCCTACCAAGGCAGGGGTTTTCCCGGGTTCCTGCTGGTATGCATGCAAGGCACATGAGGGTGATTATCATCACAAGTGTGTCCATTTCCAACAGCATGGAAATCAATAACATGCACCCATGCATATGATCATATCACATGAAACAACAAGTTTCTCCAAAGTGAGGTGATGTTATGAGCGTGTTATCGAACACACAAAAATATTATGCCGGGGTTCAGAATGCTTGCCTTCAATGTGTGGAAAGGCAGGGTGCACTCCAAAACTTGAAATATTTCTCCTCTGTTCAAAAATCCTATTCTAGCAATATAAAAGAATTAACACACAAAATAAAAACAGCACCAAAAGTTGTTCCGGAAATTTTTCAAATAAATCTTAAAACAAACTAGGTGAAATTTGAGAGAGGTGGGAAAAAGAATCATTTCATTTGGACTTATATTTAAAAAGTTATAGCCAGTAAAAGATTTGGTCAAATCTGTTATTTAAATAAAACAGAAAAGAAAACGTTTCGGAGGGGAATACGCTTTCGGAGCAGGGAAACGTACTGGGGGATTACGCCTTCACTTAATCCCACGTGGACAGGCACGGGGTCACTCACAGTGGGTCCAGAGGGCCCACTGGTCAGATTTGACCAGTCTATCCCTCCCTCCTCTTACTTTGCCCGAATGGAGGCGAGGCAACGGTGATCGTCGCTGGTGAACGGTGGCTCCCCGCGGGTTCCAGAGGGTCTGGATGGATCCACGAGACTGCGGCGGTCCTTCCGGTGGTCGCTGGGTAGATGGGGGTGGAAAGAGTCATCGGTGGTGAGCTTCGCGGCGGAGGGGAGCTTCGGGAACAGAGTGGTTTTGGGGCTACGGTGGTTCCCGATCAAAATCGAGTAGGGGGATGGGTTCACGGGAGGATGAGGAAGTTTCTGGCGAAGAGAACGGAGAGGGAGAGGTACTGGAGGTGCCGGATTGGCCGGGGCGGTGGCGGCGGCAGGAGTTGCCGGAGATGAGGAAGAAAGCTCTCCTGGGTCGATTGGCGAGCAGGGGAAGCGTCATTGGGGTGGCCTGAGGTTGCCCGTGTGCGGGAACGGCCCGGGGCGTCCATTTATAAGCGAGGCAAGGCGGTTCTGCGGCGGCCGTGGATAAGCTTCCGGCGAACCGACGTTCTGTAGCAGCAGGGCATCGTGGCGGCGACAAGCGCTAGTGGACATGGCTGTGGATGAGCTCGCGCTGCTCCAGGGGCCAGGTGGCGGGCGGGAGGGGTTTGGGCGGCGCTGCCCGTGGCTGGAGCCACTGCGGACGCCGGAGTGCCGCCAAGAATGCACTGGCGGCGGCGCTGTAGCGTGCCAGGGTGGTTTGGCGCGATGCTGTGAGGCGGGGAGTGCGTGGCGAGGTGCTGCCGTGTGGGCCAAAGCCAGGGGGCCAGCGTGTCGGCTCGGGCGCGGCATCGTGCAATACGCGCGCTCTGGGCGCGTCCAGTGCACGCACGGGAGATGTTCGACACAATGCCAGAGCATGCTAGAGGTCGCAGGTGAGGTTGGGGTTTACCAGATCGAGGTTAGGAGCAACTGGGAGTCTAGTGGACATGCTAGTTTGATCAGAGGTGCAAGCTCACAGTGAAATGCCAAAACTCATGTCAAAACTGGTCATGCCTACAGGGTGCTCGATAGAATGCCACATGCACCTAGGCATCTCTTGGGGTAGCCAAAACTTCCATGTTGGAGTCTCTTTAGATGCAAGAGGGAGTGGTGAGGTTAGTTTGTGAAAAGCACAAACTTGTTAGTGCAAGTTTTACAAAACTACATTTCTGGACAGGAAATAAATGACATTATTTCATGAACCAAACATGATCCAAAGGTGCATGCTCCTGGACTTAAGGGTTTAACATGGAGGACTACAAGTAGGAGAAAGAATCAAGGGTTAAAGAGCAAGCAAAAATATGGTTGCTGTACAAACCATCCAGTTGGTCCAGAATGAAGATGAGGTTGATTCACTCAATTTTTTCAAAGAACAGCACTAGGTTTTTGTATAAAGTTGAATCATATGCTACTAACAATATCGCATAATTTTGGTGGAGGCCAGAAAGAAATATTTAAATGGGTTGTAGTGCAAAATGCACTCTGGACCAGAGAAGAAAAATTGAGTGTAGGGCCCAAAATATTTCATGAATGAAATATATTTTTTGCATAAAAGTGATTTAAAAACATCACATGACATCTCCAAATTTTTGTGGAAATTTAAGTGAATCTCTCAAATGGTTGTAGTCCAAATATGGCCATTTAACCTTGAAAAACCATTTCCAAGAAAGTAAAGATCAAGCAATTAAATTAGTTAATTTGTTATACTGATAAAAGGAAAGTTTTTCTTGAGAGGTTAAACAAGTCCAATAACATATTTGAAAAGTTTTCTCTTTGGAAAAAACTCATCATAATAGGGAAGGAAATGATTTAAAAATCAAAATGGAGCTCAGAAATCCAAAGTTTTAATTCCTGGCAAAAATTTTAATTCATTAAAACAAGGCCAAATTTTTTTGGGGTGTCACAATACTACCCCCCTTAAGAAAAATCTCGTCCTCAAGATTTGTTAAAAGCTGTGTTAAGAAAATATTACGCAATAAACATGTGGCTCTAGTGAGAGGGCAATAAGTGGTGAAAAACCGCAGTGTGAAAACTGGTGCTGCGTGGAAGAGTCTATGGTTCGGGACAAAATCGAGAGATTTCTACGCTGGATATTAATTTAGAATAACTCCTAAATTTAGATATACGCTGGTCGTACCCGAGAGCATAGTGCTCTCTCTGGCCGACAGGTGGACCCGGGGTCCACTGTCAGTCTCCTCTTCTCCCTCTGGCTCTCTCTTCCTCCTCACTCCCGCACGCTTTCTCGTGCTTTCTCCACCGGCGATGCCTAGCGCGTAGGGCATCTAGGCCGTACCGTGGTAGTGCGCAGCGTGCTAGCTGCCGGTGCAGCGTGCACTCACCTCGCGGGCCAGCGCGCTGTCGGCACTGCTCGCGGATTCGACTCCGAACACCGGCGATCGGCGACAAGCGGTGTTGGTGGACTTCGCCCACCGTACGCCGGGCTCGAGCTATAAAAACGGCCGGGGTGCCTCTCTCTTCTTCCTCACACCTGGCCTCACTTCTCCTCCTCCTTTCTCCATTACTGCTTACAGAAGCTCGGGTGAGGCTCTAATGGCAGAGGCGATGCCGGACTGGTTTGTGATCCTGATATGCGGAGGGCTGGCGACACTGCTGGGGCTTTCTGTGCTCCTGTGCGCGATGATCCTCGACGAGTGTTGCGACGCTGCGGCTCGGGTTTTGGCTCTCCGCGGTGGTGGTGATCATGATTAGTAGATGGAGTGTGCCGGGTGCTAACTATTGTTAGGGGGTGATTAGCTGGATGTAACACCGTTGCAAGGTTTTGCAAACAGTGTATGTGTCCGAATGATTATGGTTGTGAGTCTGCTGCGTGGTGTTGTGTGAAATTAAATAATCCACGTCGTGAGAAGGGGCTGGTGTAGCAACTCAAGGAAAAGAAATCTCACTCCAGGATTTTGCGAGGGAAAAACAGTTAATTAAAAGGAGCATAAACCACAACAAAACTACACACATTAGTACAAGCCAAAATAATTGACTCGTCGCACAAATTTGGGGTACCATGCATAAGATACACGCAAATATAAATGCTGCAAAAACAAATACAGTAGTGATATCTAAAATGAAAACGGTAACTGGGTGGGGTCCTGATAAAATGTCTCTGGTAAAGGGATACACTCCTCTTCTATCGGAGGAAGTGGATTGACCAGTCGATGTATGCGTCTCTCCGGGTCGGGTCTCAGTGATCTGCCGATGGCAATCTGAGGACTTAAATATGCGAGGTTCTGGAGATAATCCATCACTCGCTGGTTCAAATGCTCTTGAGCAATGATGTACTGGATAAGGTTGGCCAGAACTGGGTCTCTCTCAATACGCCCACCGGGAAAAGACGTTACTTCTCCGGGTGCTGCACGGCTCGGAAAGTAATAATATCCTCGTTCGCGGGCATAGGGTACTGCGGATCGAAGACGAGCAATCGCTTCTTTTGCAGCAGCTTCTATGGCCAGGTGTGGGGTTGGCATAGATTTCCCCACGAAGGAAACTTCCGTGGGATCTTGGTTGGGGTCTACAGGAGGAATGTGTGCTGCTGCCCAATATTCCGAGGTGGATGGGGTGATCCTTGATTTGAACAGCTCGTACTGAGGTGGCTGGGTAGAACCCATGGTACTGCGGGTAAAATCCCACAATATTTTGACAAAGCTACCTGGGGTTGCATCTGGGGTTCTCAGATGAATGCTGGGGCTCGGCATGACAGGAAAAAGTTGTGAGTGTGGTGCACAAAGTGAGGGTTGCTGGGTAAGGTCACAAGGTGGCCTTTATATAGCAATGGAGGCAGATCGTTTTACCGTGGTGAAAGGTAATAAATTTACCAGCTTAGCTCCAAAGGTCAGGTCAGTGTCAGAGATACACATATCTCATAAAGAGACGTGTTACTGTGGTTGTCGTCGGGTTGGTTTTGGTAGTTGTGCCCGGAAAAATATGCAACTATGCGTTGACCAAAAATGCAAGGCCACTATTAAAACAGAGGCACAACGACAGGCTGCGTTAATATACACGGTCGCACGATTACAAAGTGAGGATACACTGAGACTCGGTACTACTCGTACGGCTTAGTCTACCTCATTAATGTCTAAACGGGCGCACCTGGTGGATGTCGAGGCTTCTCCACGTGTCTCACTGCCGGGATTAGTCGGAGATGGCGGAGGAACTGCAGGGTCGGGGTAGTGATGATGACCATCGCGGGGATTGTTGGCCACAACCCCGTTGGAGTGTGCTCCCAAAAGGCGACGAAGCACCTCTGGGGTCATGAAAGCATCTCGGCTGATGGCTGGAGCTGATCTCGGAGTCTCGATCGGTTGTCCAAGCAGCACGACTGGGTTGTCTGTGTTGGGCTCGTTTTCTTCTCTCGCCGGGGCTCGACGAACCAGCTCTCCACGAGATGCAATTAAATCAATAGTGATTTGGTCGAACAGTGCCTCTAGTGCACTTACATAGCGCACTAGGTGCAACAATGCGGGGTCCATCTCGTGATCTCTGTTGGCAACTTGGGGTGGTCTACCATACCCTTCACGTCTGGGGTAGTAGTGGAACGAGCGACAGTTAACTCTGGGCGACAGGTGCCTGAGATGAACTATAGCCTCTCGAGTAGCTAGTTGTATGGCTAGTGGTTCAAAGGAAGTTGTTCTTCCGGTGAACCTGTAGGGGCGCTCGGGTGACAGTCCCCTACCGTAGATGTGCACAGTGGCCCCAAAATTGACGGTCTTCACCGCTCATGGGTCCTTGGTACACAACATATTCTGGTGGCTCCTCTAACGCATAGGCACGACGGGTGAGGTTTGCGAGTATGGTCACAAAACCTCCAAGGTTGGTTGCTGTGGTTTCATTGTGCACGACAGGGCCAGGCATTGTGGCTCGGTTTGGGGTAGAGGCTGTGATGTGCTATGTTGGGACTAGCGTGCCCCTTTTTATAGGAAAAAGAGGACGGAGTCTTCCTTCACCCGCTTGCGAGAAAGGACTATTTAGGGGCCGGTCACTGGCGCATGAGTGACAGGTTAGGTTGATAGGTTGGGCACCGACTGCCAAAAAGGTGTTGGGTCACTGTGTGGCTATCTTGCACGAGAAGCTTGGCTGGGGTTTGGTTATGGTTTGGTCGGTTGGTTTGCCTAAGTTTATAGACCTGGCTAAGATAGGATTAGCCAATGGTCAGCCTGGCTCTAATACCAAGTCTGTCACGACCGGTTTTCCGGGTAATAAATTTCCAGAAAAGACCGTCATGCTCATCAGCCCCCAGGATTACTGTTAGCTGATGAGGCTCCAACTTGATACAGAAATTCCAAGCAGAATACAACATATGTAGTACAAGACCATTCTGGCCTGTGAGTACAACAAATGGTTTCTAGTGGTTGATGGCGGAAGCGGGTTGTGGAACATCAGTGTCTATGGGACTCCATTTCCCACGGGAACAGCTGACCAGGTTAACTCCTATCTTCGCGAGGCTGCTATCTCCATTACTTAGGTTCCGGGGCTGTCATCGCGTCGCTCCTCTTTGTGCAAGAAAATCTGGCCAAGACAATAGCCAGGGACAAGCCAGTGAGTACTCTGAATGTACTCGCAAACATTATGAACACAGGTATAATATAATAATGATGTGCTGAAAACATTTTATGCTCATGACGTCAGTCAAAAATAGAAAATAAATTTCTGATGCATGCATGCGGTTATTTATAAAATTGCAATAACATAGTAGTATTAAAATTTATGAAACAAATAACAAGCAATGCCACCGTCGGGCGTCTTAGCGACACCACATAAAGGGCTTTAAAAGAAATGCCACAGTCGGGCGTCTGAGCGACACCACATAAAGGGCTTTAAAAGAAATGCCACAGTCGGGCGTCTGAGCGACACCACATAAAGGGCTTTAAAAGAAATGCCACAGTCGGGCGTCTGAGCGACACCACATAAAGGGCATTAAAAGAAATGCCACAGTCGGGCGTCTGAGCGACACCACATAAAGGGCTTTAAAAGAAATGCCACAGTCGGGCGTCTGAGCGACACCACATAAAGGGCTTTAAAAGAAATGCCACAGTCGGGCGTCTGAGCGACACCACATAAAGGGCTTTAAAAGAAATGCCACAGTCGGGCGTCTGAGCGACACCACATAAAGGGCTTTAAAAGAAATGCCACAGTCGGGCGTCTGAGCGACACCACATAAAGGGCTTTAAAAGAAATGCCACAGTCGGGCGTCTGAGCGACACCACATAAAGGGCTTTAAAAGAAATGCCACAGTCGGGCGTCTGAGCGACACCACATAAAGGGCTTTAAAATAAACAATCATAGTGAATATCCCGGAGGTAGAACCATCCCAGAGATACTCGATAATAACAATAATATCACGGGTTAGTCAACAATAATAATAATCATAATTATCACAAGTCACAGGTAGTAGTTCCAGTTCTGGTTAACAGTTTCACCTCCGAAGACCGACACTAAGACGGACACCTGACCCATCCCAGACTATAATCCTTAACCATGGACACGGCTATTCGAATAGGTTTATTCTCTGCAGGGTGTACTCTTTACCCACGAGTAACAGATTTCTTTAGTCCATCGGGACTAATTCCGTCTACGGTCTTTTTGTTGAAAACACACCTAACTTGCACACACCAGCTTATCTCACCTATGTCTGGAATCACCCACGACACCTGTTAAGCAAACTCTAAGTGGGGAGGCTACAACCTCGCGTAGCATGGGATCAAATTTATATCGCACGCTCTAAGGGGTGGCCTCCCCTCTCGGTCCCAACCGGAAACACCCATGCCCCCGGACCAGGTGGCCTGCCTACCAGCTACAACCGGTATCTTCCACCATGGCCTCTCTGTATGGTGTGTGCTAGAAAGAGGTTGACAACTTACTGAACCGTACTCTACTTGCTGTAGAGACGAGTGGTAGTACGAAACAAGTATGGGGGTTACTGGCACAAGACTCGATCTACGGTCGACTCAGGAGGTTTAAGTATTCCCTGCATGATTAGTATGACGAATATATTTCAACCAACAGAGTCACCGCTCATATCACCTTGTCATGCCATACCAGACATAACCGTCCCAACGGAGACCGGCGACAAACTCATGCCTACCCAAGGCAGGGGTTTTCCCGGGTTCCTGCCGGTATGCATGCAAGGCACATGAGGGTGATTATCATCACAAGTGTGTCCATTTCCAACAGCATGGAAATCAATAACATGCACCCATGCATATGATCATATCACATGAAATAACAAGTTTCTCCAAAGTGAGGTGATGTTATGAGCGTGTCATCGAACACACAAAAATATTATGCCGGGGTTCAGAATGCTTGCCTTCAATGTGTGGAAAGGCAGGGTGCACTCCAAAACTTGAAATATTTCTCCTCTCTTCAAAAATCCTATTTTAGCAATATAAAACAATTAACACAAAAAATAAAAACAGCACCAAAAGTTGTTCTGGAAATTTTTCAAATAAATCTTAAAATAAACTAGGTGAAATTTGAGAGAGGTGGGAAAAAGAATCATTTCATTTGGACTTATATTTAAAAAGTTATAGCCAGTCAAAGATTTGGTCAAATCTGTTATTTAAATAAAACAGAAAAGAAAACGTTTCGGAGGGGAATACGCTTTCGGAGCGGGGAAACGTACTGGGGGGATTACGCCTTCACTTAATCCCACGTGGACAGGCACGGGGTCGCTGACAGTGGGTCCAGAGGGCCCACTGGTCAGATTTGACCAGTCTATCCCTCCCTCCTCTTACTCTGCCCGAACGGAGGCGAGGCAACGGCGATCGTCGCCGGTGAACGGTGGATCCCCGCGGGTTCCAGAGGGTCTGGATGGATCCGCGAGACTGCAGCGGTCCTTCCGGTGGTCGCTGGGTAGACGGGGGTGGAAAGAGTCATCGGCGGTGAGCTTCGCGGCGAAGGGGAGCTGCGGGAGCAGAGTGGTTTTGGGGCTACGGTGGTTCCCGATCAAAATCGAGTAGGGGGATGGGTTCACGGGAGGATGAGGAAGTTTCTGGTGAATAGAACGGAGAGGGGGAGGTACTGGAGGTGCCGGATTGGCCGGGGCGGTGGCGGCGGCAGGAGTTGCCGGAGATGAGGAAGAAGGCTCTCCTGGGTCGATTGGCGAGCTGGGGAAGCGTCATTGGGGTGGCCTGAGGTTGCCCGTGTGCGGGAACGGCCCGGGGCGTCCATTTATAAGCGAGGCAAGGCGGTTCCGCGGCGGCCGTGGATAAGCTTCCGGTGAACCGGCGTTCTATAGCAGCAGGGCATCGTGGCGGCGACGAGCGCTAGCGGACATGGCTGTGGATGAGCTCGCGCTGCTCCAGGGGCCAGGTGGTGAGCGGGAGGGGTTTGGGCGGCGCTGCCAGTGGCTGGAGCCACTGCGGACGCCGGAGTGCCGCCAAGAATGCCCTGGCGGCGGCGCTGTAGCGTGCCAGGGTGGTTTGGCGCGATGCTGCGAGGCGGGGAGTGCGTGGCGAGGTGCTGCCGTGTGGGCCAAAGCCAGGGGGCCAGCGTGTCGGCTCGAGCGCGGCATCGTGCAATACGCGCGCTCTGGGCAAGTCCAGTGCACGCACGGGAGATGTTCGACACAATGCCAGAGCATGCTAGAGGTCGCAGGTGAGGTTGGGGTTTACCAGATCGAGGTTAGGAGCAACTGGGAGTCTAGTGGACATGCTAGTTTGATCAGAGGTGCAAGCTCACAGTGAAATGCCAAAACTCATGTCAAAACTGGTCATGCCTACAGGGTGCTCGATAGAATGCCACATGCACCTAGGCATCTCTTGGGGTAGCCAAAACTTCCAGGTTGGGGTCTCTTTAGATGCAAGAGGGAGTGGTGAGGTTAGTTTGTGAAAAGCACAAACTTGTTAGTGCAAGTTTTACAAAACTACATTTCTGGACAGGAAATAAATGACATTACTTCATGAACCAAAAATGATCCAAAGGTGCATGCTCCTGGACTTAAGGGTTTAACATGGAGGACTACAAGTAGGAGAAAGAATCAAGGGTTAAAGAGCAAGCAAAAATATGGTGTCTGTACAAACCATCCAGTTGGTCCAGAATGAAGATGAGGTTGATTCACTCAATTTTTTCAAAGAACTGCACTAGGTTTTTGTATAAAGTTGAATCATATGCTACTAACAATATCCCATAATTTTGGTGGAGGCCAGAAAGAAATATTTAAATGGGTTGTAGTGCAAAATGCACTCTGGACCAGAGAAGAAAAATTGAGTGTAGGGCTCAAAATATTTCATGAATGAAATATATTTTTGCATAAAAGTGATTTAAAAACATCACATGACATCTCCAAATTTTTGTGGAAATTTTAAGTGAATCTATAAAATGGTTGTAGTCCAAATATGGCCATTTAACCTTGAAAAACCATTTCCAAGAAAGTAAAGATCAAGCAATTAAATTAGTTAATTTGTTATACTGATAAAAGGAAAGTTTTTCTTGAGAGGTTAAACACGTCCAATAACATATTTGAAAAGTTTTCTCTTTGGGAAAAACTCATCATAACAGGGAAGGAAATGATTTAAAAATCAAAATGGAGCTCAGAAATCCAAAGTTTTAATTCCTGGCAAAATTTTTAATTCATTAAAACAAGGCCAAATTTTTTTGGGGTGTCACAAACAGCTTCTCCGTTGAGCTCCCCTCTTCGGCTCGGATGTACTCCGCAGCATCAGTAATGCTCACTACTAGGAAAAGGCCTGCTAGTGGCGCACCTGTTTTGCCTACTAATGGCGCACTACAGGTGCGCCACTAGCATCATGCCATTAGAATTTTTTACTAATGGCGCACCACGCAATGTGCCATTAGTACATCCCACGGTGTGCCATTAGTATGCCTCCTAGGGGCCATATTTACCCATGTGCTCTGGCTTACTAATGGCGCACTGGTTGATGATGCGCCACTAGTGTGCTCTGGCTTACTAATGGCGCACTAGTTGGTGGTGCGCCACTAGTATGAATATTAGGGATAATTTGTTTTCTTTTCTGATATTTGCACAGGTTACAAAATATATTAATGTACAGAATATGGACAGCACCACACAGCAACAGCAGATTCATCGAATACAATAGAAGATTAGTCTCCGAATACAATTCATCATATTAGTCTCCAAATTCAAAAGACCGAACACAGATAGAACATTACAAGTCTCGAGACCGCGAGTAGCCAGTTTGTCTTCATATTACAAGTCGATATCGATCATCTAAACTACCATCACATAGAAGAGAACTGTGGTCATCACGATGAGCATCATCGCGATGAAACTGGTCTTCAGCCGGTTCCTCCTCCGCTCCCTCCTCTCTCCTGCTAGATAGCTCGCGTATCTAGATTCCGCCTCCTCCCTAGTGGTGTGCCCTTTGTAACTATTAGCGCTGCAACAGTGAACCTGTCTTGGACACTCCACCCAGTCGTCATAGACTCCGGGAACCTTACGCTTGTACACGACATAAGACGGCATCTCTATGCAGTAGTCAAACAAAACGTTAGTAGCAATTCATAGAAAATACATAAGCAATATATAAGTATACAACAAAAGGACCGGAAGAGAAAAGCAAGACATTAATAGCATGATTCATGCTCCTACTAATAAATAGCATCGATTACATCTAAGTTGAACGACTGTCCAAACCAAAGAGACATACAAGTTCATTAAAGTTTAATTACAACATGAGCTAATCGATATTTCATCACTACTTTCGACTGGACTCGGGGACCGGAGCATGGATGAAGCCACCGTCTCTCGTGATGGTCATGAAATCACGGGCGTTGTCAGCCTGTATTTGTAGCGTTGTGTCTATCTCACTGTTGGACGGTTGATATCTGAGGTAGAACTTCCCCGAGGTACGAAGGACATCTTGATGGATGATTTCCGCAAACACCAACTGGATGCGAAAGAATTCTTGTCTGATGTCCGCGTCTTGGATTGCCGACAAGCTTGCGGCCCAATCTTTGAGATTATTTGGTAGCAGAAGGTGATAATGGTCCCGTACGATCGCCCACATGTGATGGAGGGCGTAGTAGGCATCCTTATGACCGCCAGGCGGCTGCTTGACGCAGGGGAACGTCGTAGTGTCGGCGAACACGTGCTTGCCGTACCTATGAACTGGCCTGGTGAAGGTGCCTCCAGATCTGGCGTAGCCGGGGAGAACATCATCAAGAACTTTCTTGATATTTGTGTAGTCTTTCTTCGACTGACGGTCCGAGTCGAAATACGTGGCCATGGAATATTTTGGGCTTAAGGGGATGAGTGTGCAATTTGTGTCACTGCACAAAATACGGAATGTTAGAAAAAAAAGAACGATCAAAATATAAGAAATCATATGTTACGGGGCGGTCAGGGGAGGACTTACACGGGAAAGTAAGGCACGAGGAAGTTATCCTTATCTGGGTTTGCCAGAATGACGCCTTCGAGGTAAGAACTCGCGACTTGCCAGTCCCCAGCGCTGCCCAAGATCTTGGCACGCATGTAGAAGGGGTCGACTATCACGATGTCCGGGGTCTTGTCTCTAATGATCCGCATCTCCATACTCAGCGAAAATAGCCGAATGAAGGTGTGGTGCAGCGGATGAAGGTTAAACATAGCGAAGATGTCATCAAACTGCAGGACGATCATACCACCGATGGCGTTATCCACAAAGCCCTTGCCCTATGGCGCCTTGGCCACGAAAATCGGGTATGCCACATCATTCTCAGAGAGACGCCGCTTCTCCAAAGAAAGAACACTGTCATGCAGTCTCCGCATAGCACCGGTTGCAGCATTGAGCAGATTAGTCGGTAGCATTGGCCTACCCGCCACATGCACCCTCCTTGAGATATCCTTAGGTGAAGGTGGAATGTCCTGACCACGGATTGTACTCGGTGCCGGCTGGCTGGCACCCTTGTTACTCTTTCTTTTCCGTCCCTTCTTCTTCTGCTATAATGGGATCGAGTTCTGCTCATAGACTGCCTTCTTGAGTGTGTTGGGGCTGATAATATTTGGCACCTCGGCTATTCGAGGCTCGGTGAAGGCGGCAGTTGGAGGCGTCTCCTAAGAACTGAATGCCAAATGACGCCTGTTGCAATTTGGTTTCTCCGTAGTACCAACATGATCACAGTCGTGTTTTTCAGGGTTGGGTTCTTGAGAAGGAGGCCCGAAGAATTCGTCATCGTACCCATGTTCGGCAAAGTACTTATCGATGTTGGTAAATGTACCGTCATCGTTATCGTCGTCGTCCGGATCCTGTGCCATATGCATGTTCGGATCCTGTGCCATAGGGATGTCCGGCATGTCTGGTAGCGTTGCGGCGGTCTTGCCATGGCTTGGCGCCGGTACGACTGGCGGTGTTGTCTGTGGGGTGGTGTCCCCCGCCCCCAAACTAATCTGGCTCTTCGGCCAAAGCAGGGGCCAGCTTACGCAGGCGCTGAGGGTCATCACATCATCTTTGGCGGCCCCAGCGGGTCGAATCGGTGGTAACAACTCATCGCAGCCTGGCAGCACCCGAACCAGTTCAACCCTATACACGGTGGATGGCATCAGATTACCGTGGAACACGGATTTGCCCGGTTGAACGATTCTGCCCTTGGCGACATCGATCAACTCGCCGCCCACGAAGTGCAGGAGAGTGCGTGGAACGTCGGCGGCGCCCTGCAAAAAGATGTAGGGCGTCAGGGATGCCCAGTCAAAGGCAAGGAGATGAAGTCATCGGCCGAGAGGCTTAGTTACCGTGATGGCGTCGAGCTCGGCTAATGTCGAGGCGCCGCTAATGGCGGGCATGCAACTGACGGAGGGACCGCTTGCTGCCGAGGTGCCAGCCGGCGTAAACCCTGGCGCATTAAGCTCCAATGCCCATGCCGGCGGCGGAGACACCAATACCGCCTCCGCCGGAGACACCAATGGCGCCGCCTGCGTGTTGTGTGAGTTGCTGGCCATGAAGTTGGGAATCAGGGGCGGCCCCTGTTGGCCTCCCGCAATCCACGCCTGTAGCCCCTCAATCAAGGTAGGCACAATGGTGGTGAGCGTCTTTCCCAGTTGTTGTTGCACTTGCTCTTGGACAATCTCCGGAATCCGCGCCACTTGTGCCTTGAGTTCTTGAACCTCGCGCGACTGGCTTTCCGAGCTAGTCTTTCTCTCCTTTCGCCCACTAGCGTCATAGTATGAAGACCATTTTGTGGGCAAGCCTTTGTCGGCCACACGACCAGCTGACGATGGCTTGCTGAGCTTATCATTGTTTTTCATTATGTTCAATGCCCTATTTAGAGTGCTGTCCCAAGGGGAGCTCTGAGATGACCTCGCGCTACTGCTTTCAGTCTCCTGTGGAAGGAATGTGAACCATTTAGAAATTTGGCTTCATTAATTAGAATGCAACCATATGGAGCTAATTACATGGGGGTGTATTCCTTACCAGAACATGCTCAAGCGCCCTTGTCTTCGGATCCGTGGTAAGCTCCTTTGTTTCCGGGTCCTCCTTGTACCGGGCCCTGACATAGTTCCTAGTCTGCTTGTCACGGTATTTCTCGAAGCGAGGCAGTAGGCCTTGCTCGGCACGCTCTGCGTCCTCCTTGTCCCATATAGGCTCCGCCACTCTGTAACCGCCGGGACCGAGTTGGTGGACCCCTAAGTTCAACTCCCGCATTTCTTGGCCCCACTGACTTGATTCGGAGGTTGCGCTGCTCTCGCACTTGATCTTGAACTCCTTGTAGTCATCTTTGCTGATCGAAGGATTTTTCGCCTTGATCTTCTCATAACTATCACCTTTGTCAATCATTCTATTCACCACACTTCTCCAAGTAGACAGGGCCGTGCTCATCCTCGTGAGGGCGGCACTGTTCACTTGTATCGTTCGTGCAGCTTCGTGAAGAGGAGCTTGCACAAATTCCCTCGGTCTTTATGCCTTAGGTTCTCGGTGTTGATCGAGACGGTGCTCCGAAGAATGCACCCGAGCTGAACCGAGTACCCCTTGACTAATTCTTTGGGCGCCGTTGGATGCCCGTCGGAGTTCACTTCAGTAAATTCCTCCTTGACGGTGCCGAGCATGTTCGGGCGCCGATCCTTCCGTTGCCTCTTCGGTTGGCTGCCATCTGTGCGTGCGCTACCATCATCAATGATGGCATCCTCGGCGGCACCATCAGTGGTGTCATCCCCGACGCCACTAGGGGTTGTGTAGTCAGGATCGGTGTCTTCCGCGGCGTCCTCATAGCGGTGAGGTTCTTCCTCCATCTCCTGGGACAGCTCCTAGAATTGCTTGCCCGAACCATCGGCCTCATCATTGTGGGCCATGTTTCGCTCTAAATAGGAAAAAAGTTTGGTCAAAAAGTTGGTTATTGTCAAGGAACAAGATCATGGTCTCATCATTTCGGGTTTGTCGACACCGAGGCATCCTAAAAGCTAAGCTTTTATCATTTAGTGTTTGTCGACACCGAGGCACCCTAAAAGCCTAAGCTTTCATCATTTAGGTTTTTATCGACACCAAGGCACCCTAAAAGCCAAGGTTTTATAATTTATGGTTTGTCGACACCGAGGCATCCTAAAAGCTAAGCTGGGAAGGAGAATTCTAAGTTGGGCCTATTCACTTGGCTCTATTACCACCTATGGTTTAATGCAGCAAGAATAAAGGGGCAGTTGATCCTACTTAATTAAGTACTAAGATACCCCGGCCCATGCATTAGTCACAAGTACCACATATGTCCTATTTTTAGCAAAGTCATGCTAAAATTCACGGAAAATTTCAGCATGACCTTTGCTGAAAATAGGACATATGGAGTACCCGAATTTGCCAGAACGGAAGTTAATAGACATTCCAGCAAACTCAAGGGCCTCTCGGGGTACCTGCAAAATCATCACGACAAAACCCAGCAAACTAGCAAAGTTACTGACGTGTTTATAGAAATTGTTTTCTGTAAAAGATGATCATCATCTTTACAAGTCTTTATTAATGTGATCACAAGTAATTCAAAGGCATCACAAGTAATTCAGAGCATCACAAGGCGTTAGTAGTTCAGTACATGAACAAGCTTTACAAAGCACATCGATATGTACTGTATTTCATTGTGGAGTGATATAAAGTATGTTACAGCAAAGAAACAGCTTAATCCATGCCTCAGCTTATCAATAGTCATTGCTTGTCAAATACAGAAGAAGGAACAATTTATTTGTGACATAGTTACAAATGATGAATAATAAAGCAACACCCTGCATTAGCCTAAAAACAAGTGAAGTTTCACCCATATAAGAACAGGTGCAAACAAAATAATGACACTCAATTTAGATAGCAAAAAAAGTGAACATCAAGGGTTCATGGGAATTCAGCAAAAGGTGCACAAGAGACTGTAAGCTTCAGACCTAGCAGACCAGTACAAATTTGCTAGGCTATAAATTCCTGAATTCTAGTCACATTGACACACCTGGTTTTCTACGAACACCAAGTACTAGGGTACACAAAAGTTCTAAAATTTGTGTGCCTAACTAAATTAACTGAATTTTCAGTATCCGAATAAACTGAATTTTCAAAACTGACAAATATTAATAGGTTGGCTACAACAAATCCAATTTGCAAGCTTGACTACATATAATTTGAGGAACTTGTTGAGCTAATTTTGAGCAGAACTCCTTGAGGAACTAGCAGCAAGGAGTGGCTATAACTACAAACAGTGGCTAGAACTGCAGATTTACACATTAAAGGACACAAACTCAAGGAAGCTTCCTGAAAAATACCCTAACAGAAAACATAGGATAAGCAATGAATTTCTATAACTTGCAGAGATCATGTGCAGCTGCAGTGACTATCATTTTGTATTCTTGTTGCTAAAACTTGCCAAGTGTATGTCTAGGTAAGGAGCAGAAAGAAGTGGAGCTCATTTGACAGTGCTGCCTTGATTCAAAGGAGCCTAAACTCCACAAATAGCAATTCATTTGTATTTGACATAAACAAGCTAATTCATTTGTATTCTCTCCTCTTCTCTGAATGCACTCCCCTCTCCACAAATGGAGTACTTATCACCACAAATGGAGCATCTCACAGCTAAGCTCATTACTGCAGGAGCCTAAACTAAGATAATTATGTCCCATAAGTACTCCATTATTATCTGAAGAAAAAGATGATCTCACTGTTCTTGGTGGTTTGACCAAAATTAGCAATTATTTGAACCTAATTTGACCTAAATTCGAGAGGGATTTGACCTAAACCTAGCAAAAGATAGAAGAAGAGGGCATGGCCGGGAGGGAGGAGAGGAGGAAGCACTACAAAAAAAGACACATCCGTGACATTTTGGGCCGAACGAATTTTTTTTCTGTCATACATATGACACTTCTATGATGATGATTGTGACAAACCCGGTATCATCATAGATGTGGTGGGCTCCTACTTCTATGACAAAAAATCATGACAGAAAATGGGCTTTTCGTCCTGGGCAGGCCAGAGACGCAGCTGCATGACATTCTTTGGGCCGTCCATGATGGAAAAAATCGTGGTAGAAGCGAGGGCGAGGAAAATTTCGGGGAGTTCCCTGTTACGGTGGGAGGTCAGGGGCCGAGCGATGCGCGCTTCTCTCGTACACGTACGCGCGTGTGTGCGAGGCGTTTGCTCTAACTGAACCCGAGCGAGGCGTTGGGTTCTAACTGAACCTGAGCGATTGCACTGCAGGCTACGTGTTACTGAATCCGAGCGATTGATCGATGCCGGTTAACTGAACCCGATCAAGCGATTCCTTCGCTACTGCTGCTAACTGAAGCCGATCGATGCTGCCTCTGGATGAACAGTGAACGTTGCGGGGGGGGGGGGGGGTTGGATGAACAGTTCCCGGTGGGGGTGGATGAACAGGACCGCGTGGTGTTGCCTCTAGATGAACTGGACCCCGATCGATCGAGCCGGTTGGGGCTGGATGAACAGGACCCCGTGGAGGGCAGGATGAACAGGACCACCCCGTGGAGGGCAGGATGAACAGTAGATGGTGGAGGGCAGGATGAACAGTAGCCCGTGGAGGGGTGGTTGAACAAGAGCCCGTGGAGAGGGCTGGTTGAATAGTAGCCGGTGGAGTAGCGCGCGGTGGAGGCTGGATGAACAGGAGCCCATGGATGAACAGTCGCAGGTGGAGGCTGGAGGAGGTCGATGGTGGATGAATAGTAGCTCGTGGAGGCTGGAGGGGGTCGACGGTGGAGATGAACAGTATCCCGTGGAGTCCCGTTTTGCGGTACGCCACACCCCTCCTGATGAACAGGACCCCCGTTTCGACCGTAGCGCTCCAACACAAGTCGGTTTCGTCCGTTTCGTCCATTTTGCGGTACGCCACACCCCTCCCGATCAACAGGACCCCCATTTCGACCGTAGGAGGTCCGTTTCCTCCGTTTTGCGGTACGCCAGACCCCTCCCGATGAACAGGATCCCGTTTCGAACGTGGCCAGTCGAACACAAGGCCATTTCCTTCGTTCTGTGGTACGCCAGGCCTCGTTTCCATCGCCTGTTCCGTCCAAGCCCTCCCGATGAACACGACGCATTCCGTTGCCTCCCCATGAACACGACGCATTCTGTTGCCTCCCCAAGAACACGACGACGACGCTGTTTCTCCGTTCCGACCCAGCCATGTACACGAGCCCTGGCCATACGTATGCGCGAGTAGGAGTTCGAGACCCCGCCCGTATGTACACATACATGGCCGTATTTTCTTTCTTGCACCCTGGCCGTCGTACGTAAGTGTACATGCTATGTGCACGCCTCTACTACGACACGTGCACGCCTCTACATCGACCACTATATATGTACGTACACGTTCGCGACCAGAATGACAACGCTACGTACGCTTCAACCAGGTGGGTCCTGACTGTCAGACACTTCCTTGTGTGCGAAGATGTAGCTGGTGGGTCCCAGCAGTCAGGGGCAAACATTTTTTCGTGAAATATGGTGGTCCGTCTGGTGGGTCCCCGCTGTCAGGTGGAGGAATAATTATTTTGCGCGTAATAAGGAGGCACTTCCTTGCTGCGGCTGTGGGCCCAGCTGTCAGCGTCTCCACGCACAGTACTCTTCCGATGGAAGTCGGTCGTTGACCACATTGACCACGCCGCGCAGAGAGCACCACGGCGGTGGACGACAGCGAGGCCTAGGAAGGGGACGACGCGAAGCCGGGGAAGACGCGACAGTGGAAGCCCGCGCGGAGAGGACTATGAGGGTTCACTGGTTCGGCTGCGGTGTGAGGCTGCCGTCGCCGCAGGGCCTGGGCAGTGGTGGGAATAGTAGGGGGCGGTGAGGCCTCCGTGGCAGCACCGCTGGCCACGGGAGGCAGGAGCATGCGGCACGACAGGCGCTGCTTTGGGCGGCTGGAGCAAGAAGACTAGAGGTTGAAGAAGCACTACGGCCGTTGGATGGACATCGTACGGTCACTGGAGCTAGAATCGTTCATATTTACTAATTTGACAAAGCCCTTCGTCCCCGTCAACTTAGTAGGCCCACAAGTCAGCCTCCCACCAAGGTGGGTCCCAGCTAGCCGGGGGAGTATTCATTTTTTTGTGTGTAATAAGGAGGCACTTCCGGTGGGTCCGAGCTGATAGCGGGGGGACGTTTTTTCGCGAAATACTGGTGGCCCATCCGGTGGGTCCCCGCTGTCAGGTGGAGGAATAATTATTTTCCGCGTAATAAGGAGGCACTTCCTTGCGGCTGCCGTGGACCCAGCCGTCAGCCTCTCCACATACAGTACTCTTCCGATGGAAGTCGGTCGTTGACCACATTGACCACGTCGCGCCGAGAGCACCACGTCGGTGGACGACGGCGAGGCATAGGAAGGGGACGACACGGAGCCGAGGAAGACGCGGCAGTGGATGCCCACGCGGAGAAGACTACGAGCATTCACCGGTTCGATTGCGGTGTGAGGCTGCCGTCTCCGTAGAATAAGAGGGGGTGTGGGTGAGTAGAGGGATGCCCTGGCCAGCGGTGGGAGTAGTAGGGGGCACTGAGGCCTGCACGGCAGCACAGCCGACCATAGGAGGCGGGAGTAGGCGGTCCCGCCGGCGTTGCTTTGGCGACTGGAGCAAGAATATCAAAGATTGAAGAAACACGACGGCCGTTGGATTGACATCCAACGGTTATGTCTGCTAGAATCGTTTGTTGACGTATATAATAACTAAAAAATATTGCATACGCGTCAACTAAACAGGCCCACATGTCAGACCAGTCCTTCTTTTTTTTAATAATTTATATATAGCTCATGGCAACTTCTTATGCAATTTATTGCAGTCGTTTTTTTTGGTTCGCCAGGGCCAATTTCGCATTTTTCTGTGGGTTCCAAACTATTTTTAATATCGAAATGTCCAGCTAGATTTAAAGTACTTTGAAGATATATTTAAATTAGGTTAATGCCCAGTGAAATAGGAATTTGAAAATGTAATAAAATTCAGAAATTATAAAGTAATTGCTAATTTGTCATCTGTTTTTATATTTACAACCCATTTCATATTACTTTCAAGATTTGCAGGCGTCTTGAAAGAGTTGCAGCCCATCAGGGCGTAGAAAAATAAGTAGGCCTGGATTGGGTATTCTTCGGAAAAAATAAACTGGGCTCATTTTCACAAAGAAAAAATAGCTGTGCTAGTCACATGGTGAACATAAAATATAAGCCTGGGCTAGACGGGCCATAGCCCAGTTCAAACCCTGCTCCATCCCAACAATATCAAACAAAAAAATACTGCTCGAGTAGCTACGTCCTAGGTGTCAGCCGATTTGTGTTGTTCTCTTGTCTATTGACTATATATGCTCACAATGTCGTGGGTCCCAGATGTCAGGAAAACACTAGGAGGAAGCATTTTATTTTTCCATACGCTGACGTGGTGGGCCCCTACTGTCATCCTCTCCACGTACTTCTGACGATTCCTGTTGTTTGTTGACCATGTTGACAACGCAAGAGGGCGGCGCCGCAGCGAGCACACCAAAGCGCGCGGAGGACGTCGGCGTTAACCATTTAGGAGACGGTGGGGCGGCAATGCGTGCGCTAAGGCGCAACCAGCCGTGGGAGGCGGAAGGAGGCGGCGCCGCCGGCGCTGGTTTGGTTTTCGCGGCTGGAGGAAGACATGACTGAAGAAACACGACAGACTGTAAAAGCAGCAGGAGTACTTAACAACCTTAACTGAAACTAGCAGGGGCTGTTAACAACCAAAGCTGAAAGCAGTATGAGTACTTATACAGGTTCAACCGTACAAAGCACGCCTCGAACAGTCCTACTTTGCCTACAGTTAACCAAGGGTGAGGCCGCCAAGCCCTAGGACAAGGCCCAGGCGCCACCCCACGCATACACAACCTTCTGAAAGCGGCTTCATCTCGCAACGTGGTGAATAAACAGGATATTCGCTTTAGAGCCATGGAAAAGCATGAACATAATCTTCTGTCCTATTCTCCAAGATGGACGGGCCTTCATTATTTGAGACCACCCATGAATAAGTATCTTTTCACCTCCAAGGGGAATTGAGTAGGTCGACATAAACATCATGTTGTGACCAAGCGCAAGTCTGACCCGACCATGGTCAGGCATATGTATAGGAACAATAGAGCTCGGTAGTTCCTGTTTCAAGAAGATCATAGCTGTAAAACTGTGTATAAGCAATAGTTTATGAACAACATATATAACAGAAAACAGCTCGTGCCATAAGTTTCTCGACACAGTTAGACCTGTTCAATGAGTGCAGCAGTGGCACACATATCCCACGTGGCCTTCCACCATTGAAACGCCCCACAAGGACCTCAAGACGATCAATAAAGTGTAGGAACTTGTGGATGTCGATCCAGTCAACTTCAGTGCCATTAGTAACAACCAAGTTATTATAGAGTAACAAACGAGCAAACTGCTTAACTCTGAAAAAACCTCAACGTGCCACCAATTATAAGAAGATATTAGTTAGAAGTAGCATCTTCGTGAGAGATTCGTTGCTACTTCTAAAGTTAAATTGTGATTAGTTAGACAGAATAGGTGGATTAATAAGTAATCGAGGCAACAAGCAAGAACCAGATACAAAACTAACATGGATGAACAATTTGAGCGATGTCGGGGTGGAATATCGCAGTGAAGATGAGACCAGGTTCTGCTATTTCCATCAACATTCGTGCGCCAACTTTCAGTCCGTAACACTTGACAAAGTTTATCCATGTTCGGCCATAAAAAGAGTAGCGATCTTCTTGGTTCATGAACCCAACTCAGAACTTATATCCATGGCTTGTCTTCACTGTGACCATTAAACTAGTGTATTCAGTTATGGGAAGGCCGAGCATCTTGAGTACATGTGTTCTGCCAGAGCAAATAATACACTGCAGGAAAAATAATATCAGAACACAACATGTTCAAAAAAAACCCACACTCCCGGATAGAAAAGAGGATTCTAGGAACATACTGTGCGTGTTTCAAAATGTTGTGTTAGGATGAGAAGTAACAAGTGTGGTGTCTCGCCGAGGGCGCAAAAACCTGTAGGGTACTCGCACTTTGGGCACTACAAATGAAACACACTAGATTCATTAGGAAGAAAAATGCATCAACGGCGGCGGCTGCTAACCTAGGATTACCTGCGACCAAGGGACTTGGGTTTATCGGGGATGGATGAAGAATTCGTACCTGGTTCTCCATGAGAAAACCCTATGCAATCGCCAAGAGGGGGTTTTCTCTGAACAAGCAGACGACGGAGAAGGGGATTCAGGCCCAGTGAAATATTGCCACTTCATCCGTCCAGCTTACTGCTAAAGCTGGAAAGGGGGATTGTGATTTGATGGCTCATTGGGCATTACTATGGCGCTACGACCGAGGCGTGTCTACCATGAAGTTGTGCACTCTAATTTGTGCATATGGCATGTGGACCCCATTGCCGGTTGCCCCATATATCAGCGAAAGGAAGTAGAAAGACAGGAGTAACTAGTTACACATAAATATATTTTTTTGACAGAGAGATACTCCCTCTGTAAAGAAATATACAAATCTTGTATATCACAGTCTCACCTTGCCAAGAAATATACTCCCTCTGCAACGCACGGGCCTTATGAGGGTTCAGCTTTTTTTATGGGGGTTCAGCTTAGAATATAACACTCAGATTGGCTCACGGTTCTGGACTTTGGGCCATAGGCCGACCCTGCATGTTTGGGGGCCCATGTGTTCTACCTCAGCACTTTTCATATTGCAAGTGATCGGTATGGCACTGGTTTTAGATGTTGTCGCAAGGAGAATACACACAATTGAATAAAGCACGGCAGCTGTTGGAATGAAATCGAATGACAGTTCCTAACCAACAATCAGAGTTACAATTCTATCAACGATATACCATGTGATAAATAATACTACCGTACTACTTATACACAGAGGACACTTGTTTCACCATGCCAGATTATTACATCAAAATTTCTCGGAGGATAGATCACTTCGGCAGTTGCGTGCTGCTACTGAAGAATTTCAAAGTTGATTTGGACCAGCTCTCCTTGCTGAGAAAGTTCGATTTCGACATCATCCCCTACCGCAAGATGTGATTTAGATTTGAACCTTGACCATCCTTTAGCATCAGTCATCATGCGACCATCCTTTGTACTTACGGTATATTGAGCAGGTTCATTCACACCGAGGTTGCGCATGGTAAGAGAAACTTGGCCGCGGTTGCCCGGATTGTTGAACGACTCCCTCGTTGCTCTAGAAATTCTCTGTTTGCAAACAAGAAGACATACCCAAACAGTTAGATCAACATAGTGAATCATGTGAAACAACATGGAAAGAAAAAAGAACGAAGCACTTGGGCGGCCAATGCTTACCAAGAAGGTGGACATGTCGGTTTTTGGAAGGACTTTGGTATATGAAGTGCGAACTACAGCCCAGTCTGTTGCCGATGCAACTGCATGGGCCAGAGTAGATGCAAGTGCAAGTGTTGGTGCAGGTGCCGAAGCCGATGCTGCTACCGAAGATGGTGCTCCTTGTAGAACTGGTGCCGGTGTCGGAGCAGGTGGTGGTGTCGATGCCCGATCCTCCGGTAGATCAGACTAATCCACTGACGCGGTCGGTGCCCAATTCTCAGCTGGATCAGACTGAGCTACTACCGCTGTCAATGCTAGAGCAACTGCCGGTGCTCGATCTGTGCGAGACAGCGCCGATCGTGCCTGGTCTGCTATGATCAGCTTTCTAACTTGAATAGGATCCATGACCGTGATCCAGTCTTTTTCTTCATTTCTTTTAAACGCGAGAAGGACTAATTGTGGCATTTTGTTAAACCAAACTGCAGTTCATCATAGGGATTCAGCTTGTACACAAACAACAGACTGGTCTAATTTTTTCCAGTAATATAAGTGATGGACGGTGCCTTCGTTACTGACACGACATAAGAAGTGAAACCTGCAAAAATAGCCATCATAGAGCAAAAACCAAATGGTTTATTTTGTGATGAATGTCCCATGGAAAAACCTGCATAGTAAAATTGCAGGAAAAGGAAGAAAACATGACATTAAATCAATAAGAATTAGACAGTAAATCAATAAGATTTACTTGATGTGACACAAGTGAATCCTTACCATGAAATCACTTTGTTGAAGTACTAAACAGAAGATTGATCGTCCAACTACGCGTGGCATGCAGGGGCCCCGCCTACTCCCACAAGAAGGACAGTCCAAAGGTCGTGACAAATCATATGGACCGAACATCCATGGGGCTGGAAATCCCAGTGGGTGCGATAAACCCTACAATTTTGAAACGTTATAACTGTGCACTCTAGGAGGCTTCTCACGCCCTCACAATACTAGACCATTTGATCTATTCCCAGGCGTTTTTTGGTCGTTGGATCAGCTTCTCAGTGAAACACTTCCCGCAGCTGGGCTTGACCCTCTGATCGCCATCTCCAATGGGCCGCTGCTCCTGGAACAAAATCGGTGTTCTCTTATTAATTGGGGCCTTTGGGTGCGGGGGGTATGACTGAAAAATAGCATGCGGGCCTAGCATTAGACAAAGCCCATCGAGCAACTCAACCCTTACTAGAGATGGCGATCGGTATGCTCAGAAGGAAAAAAACATCCAGTCCAATCTAAGAGAGAGATGGCGATCCAGCAAACGGAAGATCGCCCTCTTGATCGGCCAGACAACATGGAGCGAAGCAATCCGGGAGAGAGGATGTGGATCTCCTCACACACCTCGGCACCTGAAGCGGTAGAAACGTCCGAAAGGGACCGCAGAATCAGATTGATGGCCGATCTGCCGGCATTGAAGAAAGCATTGAAGTATCAGTTCATGGTAGCTTTCATAGCGGTTGATGTCCGCCACTCATGGTGTTGATTAGTGGAGGTACATTATTGCTTTGGCAGCCTACACCTGCTTGAGTTCGTGCGCATGTTTAATACATATATAATTATATGTCTGTCGCCCCGTGCTCTCCCGTTGTTCGGGCAGAAGAACCAAACATCTTCTCCACCAACCATGTGGCCTTCTCACTATGGGTTCTCATTATTATTTCAAGCTTCCTCTTGTGTAGATCCGTCCATGTCAATCTGGCATCCTTCTGTCTTCTCCCTCGTTTGAGATTTCTCTTGATGTGCTTTCTAATAATCTCTTGAGAGAGTATTACCATTAGGGTCTACCAAGTGTTTGATACAACTCTACTTGTTTTGGGCGATCGAATCTGTTTTTGGACTGTCCTTCAAGTCCAGGTTACACCTTCCCCTCTGCCCCTTTTAAATCTCTCTTTGGGTTCAGGTTGATGTGAGTTGAGGTAGTTCTGATAGCAGTTGGCGTGGACCAATTAACAGGCACTACAACTACTATTTGCTATTTCCATGCACTTTTTTAAATAAATTAGTTACTTGATGAATCATGTAGTTCTTGAGGTTATGGCTTGTGAAAGGAAAATATTGAGCGTGCTACTGAAAATAAAGCAGGTGAGAATTCTCTACTATATTGACATTTACATCTAAAATAGCATATGAACTGATTCAGGTACAGTTGAAAATTCCGTGAAATGTCACCATGGGTGAGAATAGCTACTGCATAAAAAATGCACAGCCATTGAAAATGCATGTACATTTGTAATGCTCAATTATTGTTACTCTAGAGTTAGCCGAGCTTAGACAGTAGATTCCACATTAGCAATGTGTAGCTATCTGCTCAAAGAATATTACTCCATCTGAAACTATTACTAGAAGTATATGCTTTTTCTGACAGAGGTCAAAGACATATTTTGGTCTTTAGAAAAACATATTATGGTCATACTAATCTATTTGCATCGTATTCTTCTACATGTCATCAGACAAATGTTTTCTTTTTGCCATATAAAATTTATTTTCATTCTACTAATATGTCTTAATGTTATATGATAATTTTAGCCTCATATGGTGCATTATTATGCCATCCTGTGTCCAGTATGTGACCGGTGATAGTTATCATCTTTTTTATTATATATTCTGAGTTTCTGACTATATTGTCCATCTTGCAAATGATATTACCTGCTCTATTGGACTTTCTCTCCTGATTGTGAGCTTTACTTTTTTGTACGTGGTGCAAGGTGATCAACAGCTGATTGGTAGAAAATCCAGTTTGGATCTTAATTGACTCGTGGGAGTCATCCCTTTCCCATGATGACCTATTTTGGACAGCCTCCTTACGTATCATATGGAGCTGCTAATACTAAATGGAAGAACTTGTGGCTACCGATCGACACGGCTCCTTGTACCACACATGTTAGTGTCATTTGATTTCCAACCTCATTAAATTCCTTCTTTAGGAATCTTCGTCCATGGATGTAATGCTCTCAACAATTGAGCAGATTGTTTATTATTTTTTGCTGTTGAAGATGGCTGTCATTCGGGTATAAACAAGTGAGGATTTCATGGGCACGCCATGCTTAAAATCAACATTTAAACTTTTTAAAATTACATGTACATGTTTGTTTCCTGCTGTTGATTGTCATCTTATTAGCAGTTTCTTTTAGTGATACTAGATTGGTGTGTATGTTTTCATAACAATACAATTTGTATTGACCACTTACAAACTGACTGATGGTACTAATCCAGCCAAAATCAATAAAACTCATATCTCCTCTGCCAACAAATAGGTAAATACAAATAGGTAATATAAATAAATTGGGATTATGTAGGTTGCAAAAACTCCCTTCCAATACATTTATCAAGTACCCATTAAGAGTCTACATTAAGGCATGGCTAGTAAGTCCAAACTTGAATCAACTTACAAGTCCATCAGACACAAGAAAAATCCCAGCTCTCCTCTACCACCACATTAAATTTTGCAAAAAGTTAGGTCTAAGGTAACTGAGTAATGTAACGGTCGAGTTTTTGCAAATTTAAGTTTCATTTTTCTTTTGCCCTTATGGCCCGGTATACAAATATAATATTATGTAACTGCCAAAATAGACGGGTGCGGCAACACGCACCGGCGATGATCTAGTGCATATAGTTATTGAAGTGTAACCATAATTGATAGACCATCCTCACAAAAAAATATGATATGGATACTTCAAAATATACAGACTGAATTGAGCGGACAGACATTAACATAGACCATTCTCAGGACTGACCACACACCAAAAGCGGTAGTACTAATAAATAATATAGGGTTCACAAACAAAAATCAAGTACTGAACAATATTACTTACTACACACAAGCAAAGTTGCACTAACTAAACTCTGCAGACTATTTTTTGCCACCGACCTACGGGATGAACCCCACATAACTGACTAGGCCATGGACTTCATGTGAGATGTCTACATGCATCATCACCATCTTGTCAACCTTGGAGAACCTAACAGAGTGGTCTTTCCACTAATAAACATGATGATGAAGACAGGACGCATAAGATTTGTTGGGAAGCTTTACAAGAACCACACCCTTCGTAATCGAAGGCACAGCCAGGAAATTGTGGTGGTCAAGTACAGCCTCGAGAACACACCTGACAACAATGCTACAGGAAAACACTAGTTCAGGACACGTGGCGACAAGGACACAACAGTTGGATAGTTCAGCAGTAGAACTCATCATCAGGTCTTCCAGTTCACATGGCATGACTTTGAGAACTTCATCTCCACCGCAGACCTGGTTCTAATTCAAACAAAAAGCATATTTTATTACTACCTCCGTTCAGAAATATAAGATGATTTTCGATATTATACTCCATATATGACTACATATACGCACAGAAATGAGTGAACAAAGACACTAGAACATGACTTCAAAGGCATGAGAGCAGAGGGATTACATGCAATATCCATAACACAAGTTACTGGGGAAAATATACCCTCTTAAAAGGTAGCATTGATGTTCATAAAGTACTCCCGCCATCCCAAAATTCCTGTCTTAGATTTGTCTAGATACGGATGTATCAAGTCACATTTTAGTATTAGATACATCCGTATCTAGAAAAATCTAAGACAAGAAATTTGGGACAGAGGGAGTAGTTGAAAGTAATCTATAAGAAATCAGTGTCAACCTCTCACGTGTTTTGGTCAAAAGAGGAATTTAGAACCGTCATTTGGCACACAAAAATCACATGCAAGATCACCCATAAAGTTGTACTACTAGTACTAGTACTACGTGTTAGATGAAAAAACATGATCAAGATCGAGAAAAAGATCGTCAAGAAGAGATATTACCTGGACTTGCTTAATGAGTGATCCCGGAGAGGGGAGCTTGGACAGGGCGATGGCTTTGAGATTGTCTGCGGTAGTCTCGGTGGGGTGCTTGCGCTTCTTCATACCATGAGCCTCGATGGTTTTGGCCAGAGCCATAGACATCACTTCGGTCGGTGCTCCAGCGTCCATCAAGAAACTGTCAAATAGAAATAAAAGAAAAGAAACCATAATCACAAACCCAAAATAAGAAAAGGGAGGGAGTTATAGGATCAATCTCGGGGTTGCAAGACCGGGCCTTGGCCAGAATCAACACCATTGATGCGCTCACCTTTCCTTCTTTGGGAGAGAAGAACAATGGCAGAAGCAGGTCGAGGTTTTCTTGAAGAAATGAGGAACAAGATGAGGCAGAAGCGAGGGTTGGGTAGAGAGGAAGCTGAGAGAGAAGAGTGAAATGATGGTTGCTTCGTCCATCCAACTTACTGCTGGAAAGGAGGGGGTTTTGTGATTTGATGGCTCATTGGGCATTACTGCGGCTCTTCGATCGGGGTAGTCTAGCGTCACTCTACTACGGAGTAATTTAGTGCATGGTTGGTGGACCTCGATGCTGGCTGTCCCACACGTCGGCGAAAGTGAGTAATTTAGTGCATGGCTGGAGGAGAATCCGCACGGTAGAGCATGTCCACTGTTTTTCAGAAGAAGAAAATGATTACAGCAAGCGTTTCCACTCTTATGATGGAGGAGTGCGAAACACGGCAGCCACTTGAACATACACAATGCTCCTACTACTTGTCATGTGCAGTGGTTCATACGTCAGTACTACACAATCTTGTTTCTAGTGTAGTAAGATATCACGATAACAAATGATGTTGTGCGCATGTCAACTACTCCTATATGTAACATAGTACCGCTTTTTCAACTGTCTGGTCGAGAATCAACGGTGAGATCAATGTTAACAGAACTAGGTCCACAGCACACGGAGAGTACGGTGCTACAATACTCCATGAAAGATGAACCATATGAAGCACAAATAGTGTTGGGCAGAGTGTATGAAGGGTGCACGAGATGGGAGCAAAAGTTCCCTTCTCGACCCACTTTTGGGTGTTTGGCAGAGTGCATGAAGGGTGCATGAGTCCACACTAGTAGGTTGACAAAAATACACAAAGAGGAAACAACTATATTGAGATGAGAATGTAACCAAACACACCCACACGCTTTGTGCTACAGTGACTGATCTGCATCGTCTGAGTCTGATCCAACGGTCATGTTGCGTCGAGACATAGATATGCCCATGCAGAGGGCGCCTAAACACCACCGAAGTCCCTATGCTTCTCAAGGCGCACGACCTTGGTGATGTAGGGTGCAACCGCCCACTGAGCCCACTCCCGGTCGACTGGAGCCAGCTCGTCAAAGACGGCGTCCAATGGCATGAATGGATTTCGGTGACGGAGCCCTGAAAGGATTCGCCCGGCAATGACGACGCCATCCCGCAACCCCTCCTTGTCCAGCTCAGCCCCCACCATCGCGTGGAGACAGCTCAGCTCCTCGGAGATATAGGTGAAGAAGGAGACCAAGTCAGGAAGCCGCAGCTCGTTGAAGTCGACCGGGTGGTCGAACGGGTTTAGCCCGACGGCCGGCATCGTCGTGCTGGCACGACGGTAGGCATCGCGCAGCCGCAACACGTGCGTGGCAACTTAGTTCACCAAGTGGCTAAGGCGATCCTGGACCTCGTCATGATTGGCCCTCTTGCACTCCAACCGGCTCCCTTGACGGCCTATCATGTCTCCCGCTTTCTGCAGCAACGCCGCCGATGCCTCGAGCATCTTTGTGGTGGACTCCTGCCGCTTTTGAAGCTCCATGAACTCCCGCACATAACGGAGGAGCATGGCACTCCTCTCCTCCTTGAGCTCACGGAGCTCCACGTCCTTGGCCCTGAGCTCCGCATCCTTGGCATGGAGCTCCTGTGTCAGGAGCCTCACCTCGGACTCCGTGATCTGCTGCGCCGCCATGGCACCAGGTAGAAGCAATGGGGAGAGGAAGCAAAGGGGGCGAAATAGCTGAAAGGCAATGCAATCTACAGGAAGGCGGAGGGAGTGGGGAATCTTTTGGTTTTCACCACGGTAAAACACTAGTCGAAGACTTCTCACATTAGGGAGCAGGGGGTACAGGCGGAGTCATCGTGACTAATTGCTGCCATGCCTGCTCCCGTCAATCAGAAAATTAAAAATCCTGCCGTGCCTGCTCCCGTCAATCAAAAAATAAAAAATGCTGCCGCACCCAAACACCAGAGAAACGCCGTGATGGATATTTAAATTTACCTGCCGGCAAGTAGATAAAAAAGGGGTGAAAAAACAAATGTGGCGGCGGCCTAGCTAATCGGTCGAACTAGCCCAACTAGCTAGCCACCATGCTTCACTGATCTACTCGGCGGGAAAGGTGGTCTTTCGTGATTTGATGACTCATTTACTTGCTTCGGTGCTACGACCGAGGAGGACCCAGAAAACGCGCGGTAGGTCGTCCCACGTCAGGAAGAATATATGCGTGCACCACCCTGGAGGACCCCGAAACCGCGCGGTAGGGTGTGCCACGTCTCGGCACGGAGGAAAAAATGTGCGTGTAAAAATATATTGTATCAGATGGAGTACCTATGGTTCGACCTTGGGACCCAGCCAGTCGGTTGAAAACACCCCACTAGCCACACAACTTCATCATGCAAACGTGGCACGGAGGATAGATGTGGTTAGCTCCATCTCGACTAGCCACACCATCTCTTGTTCTAGGCGATTCTTCTATTTTGCAAGTTTTTTTTAGTTGTAATAACACCACGGCAAGCTAGCGCCACTCTTCATGTGTTCCCGTGCAAAGGTTACACGATGGAGAGAAGAGACATTGAGATCGCAGACCTGGGACCCACCAGTAAGTGAGATAACGGTCATGCACGTGTTGACGAGGCAATCCCTCTACTCAACTCAACGCAAGTACTGTATAAATCCAAGTTATGGGACAAAGCCAACAACCGTTCGTTTTTCAGGCTATCAACTTACGCTTTGTTGTCTAGGTTGCCAGTTCGAATCTCGTCTTTCAGATTTGTTAATTTTAGTTCCAAATTTGATTAATGACAAGTGGTACCCCCCTGTGTTGTTCCGATATTTCAGTGTCAGATGGTTTTTTTGAACAAACACTTTGCGCGGTTAGACAAGTACCGGCACGAGTTACACGTTTTTTGCAAGTTTACGAACAGAAATGACAGCGGCATAGAATATCACATCCACCCCGCTGCTTAGATACTATGGTGATATGAGTTTTTACACCGTTGGAAGTGAGATCCAATGGCTTGGGAGTAGTCTTTGTAATTATGCGCAATTTCCAAACTCTCCAAAGGTTTTTTTGCAAATAAAACATTCAGGCCTCGTGCGTGCTGCTGCATCTTCGATCCAACGGCTCCCCGGTGCACATATTAGGTGCTCCCCATAGCTTAATCACCCACTACAGTGATTGGAGTAGTTGTGGGCCGAATGCTACGAAAATATAATCTAAACCGACCGGAATAAATGCCTACACAAATTAATCCAAGGTTGGAGTGCCCCTCGCAATGTAAATAGCTTCGGCTTTGCGAGGGATGGAGAGGTAGTAGCTTCAACGCGTGGAAGATACGGTGTGAGAAAGTGAGGTCAATCGAGAGATATATAGATAGAGAGACAAAGTGAGTGTGGTCCGACATTGGTTGAACAAATATATATGCTCTAGAGAGATATTGTCCGATTGAACTTTTTGGCAAGGGTGAGGGTTGCAAGATAGAGCTTGAGAGATGATCCAGTCACAGACGTGTAGATATATTTTGTGCGTGGGAGGAAGAAAGGTCAACCGATCACATAGGGTCGCCGTGCGATCGAAAGAGTGAGACGGGTTGGAGAGAGTGACCTAGATAGACGATGTGCGTGAGAGAGTATACAATGTGAATTGGTGGGATTGGGCTCAAACATGGTGATATATCGTTTTTGTCCGAGAAAGAGCGAGGTCAATCAAGACATACGGAGATACAGAGAGAGAGAGAGAGAGAGAGAGAGAGAGAAAGAGAGAGATTGAGTGAGCGTGGCCCACCATGAGGTCGAAAGAGTGGTGGCGGCTTGGATGGACTGACCTAGATAGACAATCTGCGTGAGAGAGTATAGAGTGTGTCGATCGAGGCCCGAACAGGGAGATATATTATTTGTTTGTGAAAGAAAACAAGGTTAAATGAGACTCAGATAAAGAGAGCGAGATTGAGCGACTGTGGCCTGCCGTGCGGAAGAAAGAGTGAGACAGTCTCGAGGGAGTGACCTAGATATACAACATGCGTGCGTGCGCATGCACGAGAGGTTGTGGGGCTAGATAGGCAATGCATGTATTTAGCGCGGGAGGGTTAGAGGGAGAGGGGTGAGAGAGAGAGAGCTCGCCATGGGGTGCAATGGCGGGTGTGTGAGGTAAATACATTCGGTAACAGAGTGGAAAAAGGGGTTGTATAGTTGAGAGACTTAGAGATTGAAACATGGAGAGAAAGAATGAACGTGTGTTGGAAACCGATAGCTTCCTAAGGTGGTTAGGAGAGGAAGATTGACCAATACGGGAAGTATGTAGCGTTTGTGCAGGGGGGGGGGGGCTAAAAACAACATTTGAATGTACATAGTACGAGACTTAATATCGATGTTTCAATTCGGTGTACATTGTAAGATTTGAACTGAGGACCAGGCATACGGGTAATTATTTCGAATTTGTGCCATACTAAGTTTCGAAAAGTTGACATTGACTCAGTTTGTTGTGCTATTTTGTAGGTCATATGTTTGAATCCGTCCAAAAGTTTTCTCACTACCATGGTGTTCATCATATACATATGAATTTATATTTAAAAGGTAGCGTGGATACAGTGAAATGTGAAATCCACATTAGAATTGGAGATCGCTACGTGACACACACTCTAATTCAAATAACTAATTACGTGACACACACTCTAATTCAAATAACTAATTATGTGACACACACTCTACTCCACGTTAGCGTGGGTACCGTTTCAATTTTTTTTCAAATAACTCCTCATTAATTAATTTATAGTACTCTCTCTATTCACTTTTATAAGACCTTGAAGACATTTCAGACAATGTGCAAAACAGTTCATTTTAAGTAGTCTGAAACGACTTACAAAAGTGAACGGATGGAGTATCTCGTTTCGAATGACTAATTATTGCAAGGAAAAAACGGGCATGGTAATACATACACATTCGTTTGCAAATGAAAGAAGATTCATTTGCATTCTCAAACGTAGGCGCACCTGGCAAACCAGGGTCGTGTCGGGGTGGACGCTGCTTCGGTCCCTTAAAGGCAACTGCATTTGGGTCACTGACATGTCGGCCAGCCACCTGTTGGGCCCATATGTCATGGACACAAAGGTAGGTGCCTTAAGGCACCGAAGCATAGCCCTATCGGGGTGGTCGCGTGTGTCGGACGGATGCGTAGCACCCAGCCACCCACCCCCTCCCCCCCAAAAAAGGACGACGACAATATAAGTTCGCGGTTCCATGTTTCGGATTGAAATATCTCTTCTCCATCGTCCCCTTCCATGCTCAGATTGCTCAAATCCCTAATTTGCCGCCAACCCTCGAATTGCCCCTCGTCTCGTCTCTTTCCCCACCGTTCCCCACCTTTGTGCCAGACGACGACGACGAATACGACGGTCATGCTTCACCACCGCACCGGAGCTACCTCATCTACGCCCTCGTCCACCGCACCGGGTGGTCCACCGACAACATCGGTCACTGCAACCGACGTGCCTCACAGACACCGAGTTCCACCGCATCAGGTGCGCTTCACCGACGCCGTTTCCCAGCTCACCGGGGCTACTTCACCGAGCACATCGTCGCACCTCCGCCACCCGAGGCCGTTGGGGCTTCACCAACGGTCTCGTCCACCGCATCATAGCGCTCCGCTGCCACTCAAGATCTGCATCCGTGCGTGATACGTCTCCAACGTATCTATAATTTTTGATTGCTCCATGCTATATTATCTACTGTTTTGGACTATATTGGGCTTTATTTTCCACTTTTATATTATTTTTGGGACTAACCGATTAACCGGAGGCCCAGCCCAGAATTGCTGTTTTTCGCCTATTTTAGTGTTTTGAAGAAACGGAATATCAAACGGAGTCCAAACGGAATGAAACCTTCGGGAACATGATTTTCTCACCGAACGTGATCCACGAGAGTTGGACCCTACGCAAGGCATCAGAGAGGCGGTCACGAGGGTGGGGGCGCCCCCCCCCCTTGGGCACGCCCCCTACCTCGCGGGCCTCTTGGAGCTCCCCCGACGTACTTCTTCCTCCTATATATACCTACGTACCCCCAAACTATCAGAACAGGAGCCAAAAACCTAATTCCACCGCTGCAACTTTCTGTATCCATGAGATCCCATCTTGGGGCCTGTTCCGGAGCTCCGCCGGAAGAGGGCCGTCATCACGGAGGGCTTCTACATCATCATAGACTCTCCGATGAAGTGTGAGTAGTTTACCTCAGACCTTCGGGTCCATAGTTAGTAGCTAGATAGCTTCTTCTCTCTTTTCTGGATCTCAATACAAAGTTCTCCCCCTCTCTCGTGGAGATCTATTCCATGTAATCTTATTTTTGCGGTGTGTTTGTTGAGACCGATGAATTGTGGGTTTATGATCAAGTCTATCTATGAATAATATTTGAATCTTCTCTGAATTCTTTTATGTATGATTGGTTATCTTTGCAAGTCTCTTCGAATTATCCGTTTGGTTTGGGTTCTTGCCATGGGAGAATTGCTTAGCTTTGGGTTCGATCTTGCGGTGTCCTTTCCCAGTGACAGAAGGGGCAGCAAGGCACGTATTGCATCGTTGCCATCGAGGATAACAAGATGGGGTTTATTTCATATTGCATGAATCTATATCTCTACATTATGTCATCTTGCTTAAGGCGTTACTCTGTTTTTAACTTAATACTCTAGATGCATGCTGGATAGCGGTCGATGAGTGGAGTAATAGTAGTAGATGCAGAATCGTTTCAGTCTACTTGTCACGGACGTGATGCCTATATACATGATCATGCCTACATATTCTCATAACTATGCTCAATTCTGTCAATTGCTCAGCAGTAATTTGTTCACCCACCATAGAATACTTATGCTCTTGAGAGAAGCCACTAGTGAAACCTATGGCCCCCGGGTATATTCTCATCATATCAATCTCCATCACTTTAATCTTGCTTTGCTTTTTTAATTTGCCTTTACTTTTCACTTTGCATCTTTATACCAAAAATACCAAAAATATTATATCTATCAGATCTCACTCTCGTAAGTGACCATGAAGGGATTGACAACCCCAAATCGCGTTGGTTGCGAGTAGCTATCGTTTTGTGCAGGTACGAGGGAATTGAGCGTGGCCTCCTACTGGATTGATACCTTGGTTCTCAAAAACTGAGGGAAATACTTACGCTACTCCACTGCATCATCCTTTCCTCTTCAAGGAAATCCAATGCAAGCTCAAGAGGTAGCAGTGCACGGCTAGCAAACGCCAGCGCATCACCCTCAACGACTCTGATGTGACCCGCACTCTAGCTAGGCGAGCATGCCCAAACGCCGGCCCTAACTAGGTATCCACACATCACTCCCTTGTGCACTATTCGGAGGATGTTTGGATATCCTTTCACTGCTCTCTTAGCTTAGATGCCTATGCAACTCTAACCTTAACTCTTATTTCTTCTGGAGATATCATCTGAAACAAGCAAATCCATATTTTAGTGAAGCATGACGGCACTACGGGATCTGGTACACATCCTGCACACCCGTATAACCTTGTAAGTGCCTGTCCTCCGGTACAACATCAAGGTCGATTGCTCTTATTTGATCGACCATTCATCGTGTCAAAAATGCAGAGGGGGATGCAAGGAGCACAAGGCCTGCACATCCAAGAAAGTGGTAACATGGACTTGTACATGGAACATCCCAAGCGCAAGGAGAGCTGAAGTGAGCATGTACAACGAGCTAGCCTAAGTCCCTGCATTTCATTTAATTCGTACTGGCATTCGTGAATGATTTGTGTGCAGTGGCCGATCCACGAATTCAAGTTACCAGGGGCGAACATTTAACTTAAAAAATATGAAGGCACTTGCACTCCGGAAATCAACATAACTTGAGAAATGTGAAGCTACATGCACTTTGAAAACCAGCTAATGATCCAAAGTAGTTCCGATTATAAACACTAAATGATGCAAGTACCAAAAAACACAAAATGCAACATGGTGTACAAGGACGACAAACATGGTATGTACCTGCTTGAATTATTCGTTCTCTAGCTGAAAATATCGAAGTGTAATTGCACGTATAACCAGTGCGCAAACTGCATATCAATATATCTATCCAGCACAAGTATGCCAATAGTTTCAAGCAACAGATTAGAAAAGTATTTATGCTATGTTATCATGATACGGGGACTTTCTGGTAGATGGTCTCGACATTTCCTCAAGCTATGAAAATGCACAATAATTTGCTTGTCATCAATGCCTGCAAATCTCTGTTTCTCTCAACATAGTAGATCATCATTAGACACTAAATCCTTCAATGAGCTTGCAAAATGCTTGCATTAGATCCCTCATTAGACACTATATGTTCATCACCAGGAGCATGTAAATTGTTTGCATCAAATCCTTCATTACCAGTCTGTTCATTAGACACTTCAGGCTCAAGAACAACATGAGCTTGTATGTTTGCATCAGAAACTTGATTAGATACAACCGATTCAGTTAGTTCAGTATTGATTGGGGGAGTTATAAAATAAGTAGAAATTGGTTTCATTTTCTCATAGATTCCCTACATACAAGCAGTTTTACAACACCGTCAGGTTTAACTATTGGCCAGAAATTGAAGAGTTGAATCAGATATAATCAGGGATGTAATGTACCTGCTCGTTGTGCATGCTACTCTTGCAAGCAGCGACTGTCCGTTTGCGCAAGCTCGATGCCATGCCCGTGCTGCCGCCGCTGCCTCCCACGCAGGCTACACCCAGGGTTGGATCTTCATCTTCTTGTCCTTCCGTTCGCTTGAAGCCCAGCGACCGCCCTCCAACGAGGGCGCGAGGAAGTGCTGTGTCAGTCTATCCAGCGGCGGCTAGGTTAGGAGCGAACCAGACTGGAGGCTGGAGCGAATGAATTGGGATTTTTCTTGGTGTTGATCGATATGGGAGGCGCTCGTTTGGGCCGCGAGCCTGCTATAGGGCCTGCCTTGCACTTATGTTATTGGCCCATCCAAATTGAAACATTTTTCTTCATTTTTTACATTGCCTGCTCATGCGTTGGGACGAACAAAACTAGCATGGGCCAACCTGGACGACTCAAACTAGGTGCATACTTTCCAGCCACCTAAGGCGGCCGCCCATACCAGCCCCTATGGTGGCGTCGCCCCTTTTTGCGTGTATGATTGGATAGTGAAAAATATTCCAGTGGCGCTTTTGATTTACCCACAGAATGGTTGAATTGCTTGTTTCTATGAACTGAGTTCGCCAATAATGTGAAGGATGCCAGTCTTTTCATCCTATTGTAGATTGCTTAAATCTCGATATGCCAGAAGTAATTGCATGAAATATACAGTAAAAGCCAGTGTGATGTGTTTGGCTACAACTAGTCTAACTACACGTCCTCATATAACATATCAAGGATGCACCATCTTACCAGATTAACCATTCGACCTACCCATCCAGTGTGGGAAGAAATAAGTATTGGGACTGCGTATCCAAGAAATTGATGCCATGGACTCCTTCGTACAACCTTGTAAGAGAAAAAGAAGTTGCAGTGTGCTTGTACAAAGAACTAGCGTAAGTTCAGTTACATGCTTCTCGGAATTTTAGTTAGCCACTTATTGCAAAAATGTTCAATTATGTTGCTTGGCTTAATTTAGTTTGCTACTGATTACATAATGGCATAGCCTGTTAACCATATTGTAGACTGCGCCTATCTATGTGTTTGATACTTACTGTTAAGAATTACCTATTTGCCTTTACTTAAATATCTACTTGTTTGTTTAACTGCTTTGCTGGTGCAACAGTGGGTTACAATGATGTTAATAACTACTTTTTAGCATCCAATTGAAACTTTTAATTCCTTGTTTGTTTAACTGGTTTACTGTTATAACTACCAGTTGAGATGTTTTGCTAACTTCAACTTTTCTGAATCCAATCGGAACTTTAATGGGAAAACTTGTTAGCCCAAGATCAAAGAGCGAGGTCCCCATGGACGTTGCATCATCCCACAGCAGTGGGACCGGCCCAATCGTGCATTATGAATTACCAACTGTTGATGCTCTAGAGGCTAAACTAGTGGTAGAAAGAGATTCTGCTTCTGCACTTAGAGATGAAGTTGACATGTTGAGGAAGAAAATAGCACAATCACAAGCAGTACTCAAGACAACCATTAAATATTTGGTGGATTTCAAAATGAAGCAAGCTGAGACTGACCAGATTGTTAAGGTCATGAAGGAAAAAAGGAAATTAAATTCCTACTTGGTAAATCATAGGTGAAATGTTCTTTCCATAGTTGAATAACCTTTGTGTTGTCTATTCATGTAATCAATCAAACCATTTGTTTTAGAGATCATGTAATAATTGTTTTTTTGTTTTTTTATTTGTAATTTTATTTGAGCACAAGTCTGTATTAATTGATAACACTTAGAGACATTTCATTTGGATTGTTGTGCCAGACCTACAAATATGCCAATCGGGCTGAATGTGCATTCAGCAATACTAGTATAGATGGACCATAAGTGGCACGCATCAGAAAGGGCCAAGATGCTGGCTAAAAAAAGGATGCTGTTATAGCCAAAAAAAGTACAGCGGCCTGGCTTATGTATGTTAGTTGATATTATTGATCCATATACTCTATAAGTGTTTATATGTCTGTTAGTTCTGTACATTCTTGGTTGATTGACTCGGTATTTGAATCTTGATACATCGCTTGTGTACATATCTAAATGGGAGTACACATTATGCTGCGTGTGACATTTGAGTTGGACATGAAGTGTTCCAAATATTCGAATTCACCTTAAACTGGATTCTAGTTTCTGAATTTGAGTATCGGCATTTGTAAACCATATTCATATATGACAGTGGAATACATCTTTGTCGTCCTTTTGAAGATATATAAAAACACATAGAATGATTTATAAAGATTCATATAGGAATACAAAATGGATTCAAATTTAGTTGCCAGGGTAAATGTGGATGCTTATTGTCCCAAAATTCGAAAGAAACAGCAAAATGTTCACTCCCACATCGGCTGCCCGAAGCCAAGTGTTTGGGAGATGGAAATTACTGTCTACACATTACACGGACAATCCATCGGCCCGATTTCCACTGCTCTAAATAGGGGTAGGTTAGTAACTTCAATTAGAAGTGACACGACCGCCTCTGAGCCCATTCCGACACGGTGGGCGACAAACATGGGCGGCAAAACTCATTTGATTCAAGCTCGTCCGAAAGACCTCTGTTTCTCCCTCCATTCCCCATTCATACACGGTGGGCGGCAAAACACCCTCTCCTCGTCCGAAATAGATGTAGGATAATATTTAAAATAGGGACAGGTGTGTAACTTCCATCAGACGTGACACAACCGCCCTACCTGTCAGCCCCGTTCATACACCGTGGGCACCAACCGTGGGCGGCAAAACACCCTCTCCTCACCCCAAATCAATGTAGGCTAATATTTTAAATAGGGGCAGATGTGTAACTTCCATCAGACGTGACACAACCGCCCTACCCGTCAGCCCCGTTCATACACCATGGGCGCCAACCGTGGGCGGCAAAACACCCTCTCCTCACCCGAAATAGTTACCAGCAAACATTTGGGAGATGCGAGATTATCGTCCTATCCCCAACCGACGAGACGTCCAAATTTGAAACGGGGGATAAGTTCGTAACTTTCCCATATTTCAGACAAGCGCGTCCCAAAAACATGTTTCCCTGTACCTCTCCCTCCATTTTCCCATTCATACACTGTCCGCGCTAGAACACCCCATTCCCACACCAGCCTCCGTCCGCCACCCCATCCATCGCCGCCGTCCTCCACCACATCCATCGCCACCGTCCTCCACCATGCCAGAGCGCCTACCAAGACCGTGTCGTCCACTGCTAGAGATGGACGTTTCTCATCCATGGCGATGGACCAATAGCCTTGCATCGCGTCCTCTCGCTTCATCGGCGTCGTCATCCTCTTTGCCGGGGCCGCTCACATGACCTTCTCTTCCACCGCAACGGGACTTATCCCCCGATGCACCCGTCTACCATCGCAGATCTGCTTCAACGCCACCGACAGCCATCGCACCCCCGATGCCTACACGGCGCCGCAAGAGAGGTGGTACTTCATATCTCTTCAACTTTTTGATCTCAACCAGATAATAGATCTTAACTTGGTTACTCTACTTTCTTTTCAGCTCTTAGAATTTATTTCTTAGTTCTAAGCAAACAATGGATGCTAAATATCATTTCTCCGGTTTGCAGCTTCAAATCTGCCATGGCACGGCCATAATACGGTTTAATTGATCATGCTTAGGGTTTAATTGATCATGTTGGTTTCGTGGTGGTTTATTTAATAGAAATCAGAGGGGAAACCCTCTTTTGCTAAAAAATATATGCTTAGAGTTTCCCCCTTTTATGCTCACTATACGATCAAAATACATGCTTCGTGTCATAATAACACTGCTCCACCCATCAAGCTAAACAAGCTTAGTTATTCAAATACGAATATGATATTATAAAAACAGAGTTGTTTAATTGGTCAGCTAAATGTTCCTAAATTAGTTTCAAAAATGCATGTTCGCTGCTCGGGTGTGTATCTCTGTGTGTGGTCTGGTCAGCACGGTTGGGGAGGTGAACTTTGCATATGTAGGGGTTTATAGGGAGACACTCTTCGAGTTGAAACCGCAATGCATTCCATAGATAATCTGACTACTTTTTATGTTTTCATGAATCTCAGATTCTGAACAGCATCATAATGATTATGAGCTTGCGCGCATGAAAAGAATAAAGCAGAACAATGCCATGGCTGTCAAACTTGGAATTAAAGGACTGAAATCAAGTCTTGATGCAATGCAATGCAAACACTCTCCACCTAACAGTGACACTGAGCAAGACGGAGACCTAAGTCAATGTAGCTCCCTAGTGCAGGAGTCAGAGGAAAATGCCCTATCTTATTAACCCATCAAGGTACTTGCTCTAACTTTCCAAGGTTACATTGCTCACACATATCTTGCAACTGATGCTTTGCATTGCTTCCACTTTGATGAACTGCCATTAGCTTAGTTTACACATCGTGTATGTGAATACGCCCTGCCTATCCATTTTCAGTACATATTCCATCTGTCATCATACCATATTTATCCATTCAAATGATGTTCTTGTGTATTAGACGTTCAAAAGGAAGAGGGTGATTGCTGATCGTGGAGGAGGACAAGCAAAGTATTTGGAAAAGGTAGTGGCGCCTGATAAATCAAATAGCCCATTAGGTGTAGTTGCAATATCACCTGACCCACAAAATACCCCAACTCTAGCAGACTCTAGCCCTACTACACTGGTCATTTCTGATGCCCCAACTCAGCAGACCCAACTACAGCAAACAGTATGATTATGCCAGCTGTACGACGCAAACCCCCCATTCCGGCAAAGAGTACACCAAATCCAGTTGCCAGATCCCTTTTCGAACCAGAGAGAGCCCCAATTGCAGCAAATAGGACCCCTGTTCCATTTCTTCCCAGTTTAGAAGAGGAAGCTTATGTTGTTTTCAGGAACTTTGTGCGCATCTTTCCTTCATTATAAAGATTATACCGCAAACATAGAACAATTTCTAGTCTTCCTCCACAACATACGCGTAAGTAATGTACTAATGTTATTCATGGTCATTACTGCATATGTTTCTGCTGACAGAAGACACAAGATTTCATTCTTTTAAATAGGCGAGGCGCAAACTGGATTGTGATGACGAGCAAGGGTTGGTTGCGCTTTTCAAGCACTCGTTGATGAAGTATCATTCCTACCTGAGGCAAGCGCACTTCGATGGCAAGCCTATGAACGAAATTTTTGTAAAGTTTCCGGTGCTACATTTATCCGACGGTGACAGGAATAATCTTATTACACATTGGTCTCGGCTGCAGCGTAAGGTACTGTCTATGATATCACATCACAATTTGAACTACATTTATGCATTTGCCTTAATGTCTCACTTGTACGAAAAATGTTAGCAGAAGAACATTCGTTCTCAAGGGACCACAGAATCTCGCAACTATACTGCACACTGCATTGCTCTTGTGAGTACCTCTTGCCCTATATGACCATACTTACTTTCATAGTTGTTTGATTATGTTACATCACTGCACATGTTAGCCTCGTAATCATCCATTTGATGGACATTATAAGATCCGTATGGACTCTTACATAAATTTAGAATCAACCCAATGCAGTCCTCTTGTAAGGCCTGAATGTGGTCTATCACTGTACTTACATTAATAGCTACTCCCTCTGTCCCATAATATAAGAACGTTGTGTACAGTCACCAGTGTTCAAAACACTCTTGTATTATGGGAAGAGGGATTGGTTCATTTTGTAGCATTCTGCATCTTATCTCCCTCGCCCACCATTTACTAAAAAAGATCAGATCTATATTTAATCTTACCACCAAGTAGAATACATAGACAATGACAGTGCAGAAGTGTAGCCCATTGCTCTTGTCAGTACATTTTGTCCTGTAACGCTTGTACTTCCAGGGATTGGTAGTTGATTATGTAGCATCAATCTGCATCTTATCTTTATTATCCTCTATCCCTTCCAGTATTATCATATCTATAATTACTCTCTACAAAATGTAGAGTACAGGAAATGCTTATGAAGAAGATTATGTGTTGAAATTCTTGAGTTATCCTTCCCTTGCCATGGAGAAGGGCATTATAAATCCGTTGTTAACTGTTAATGTAAGTCGGTCCTTCTAAAGCCTTTATCCTCAACTGCTGTTTAATTTGCTCATACTCCCTGTCGTTTACTGCTGTTTAGTTTGTTGTTTCTACCTGAGGGAGTCCTGGATTAGGGGGTGTCCGGATGGCCGGACTATACCTTTAGCCGGACTCCTAGACTATGAAGATACAAGATTGACGACTTCGTCCCGTGTCCGGGAGGGACTTTCCTTGGTGTGGAAGGCAAGCTTGGCGATACGGATATGTGGATCTCCTACCATTGTAACCGACTTTGTGTAACCCTAACCCTCACCGGTGTCTATATAAACCGGAGGGTTTTAGTCCGTAGGACAACATACAAAACAACAATCATACCATAGGCTAGCTTCTAGGGTTTAGCCTCTCCGATCTCGTGGTAGATCTACTCTTGTACTACCCATATCTTCAATATTAATCAAGAAGGACGTAGGGTTTTACCTCCATTAAGAGGGCCCGAACCTGGGTAAAACTTCGTGTCCCTTGCCTCCTGTTACCATCCGGCCTAGACGCACAGTTCGGGACCCCCTACCCGAGATCCGCCGGTTTTGACACCGACACTACCAAAATACAAGTTCGTAAGAACCGTAAGTTCTAAGTTTTACTTGTAAAACCAAATTCCTTATTCGTACCATGAACATTACTTAATACTCCCTATATGTATGCTTGTTTTTGTGGATCTATAATCCAGTGTGTGGTGAAGCAGCCCACATTTGCACCTTGTCATCTCATGTTTTATCTTACTGATGTGGCTGATGATATGAACAACAAGCCATGCACATTATCCAAAATAGATACAACGATTTTCTTTGCACTTCATCTATGCTTGTTATGTTGACATGGTAATCCAGTAGTGTGGTGAAGCTCGTCGCATTATGAACAATGCCAAATTATGCTATTGATATTTTGAACATACTCTTTATTTTCTAACTTGAAATTGGATAGAATTGACAGAATAGTTATCATTTTTGTTTATACACATGCAAAATCTGTCATCTCTTTGCTTTGTTTCAGGGTGATATGCCTGATGGCATGCACAAGTCTGCTGAAGGCTGTGAGACGAACCCAACATATATTGCAGCAAAGAAGGCAAAACATCTTGAAGATAGCGAGACAACCCCAAAGTCTTGTCTTGATGCAGTATTCAAGTTACTTGAGACTAACAGTCAGACAAGCACACAGAATTTGTTGTCTGAATCAGTTCGAGTTCTTCAGTCCCAAGTTCTAGCAGAAAGGCATTCTACAACTCAACTTCGACTTGAAGTCCTATCTCTAAGAAAGATTGCGGAGAACACCAATGAGAACCTCATCGCTAAACAGCTACACCTGGAAGCTATGACCGACATACTAGGCCGGTCTCACAGCCTTGCTCAGCAGCTTGCGCAGCAGTTCCCCCGCAAGGCTAACCTTGCTTGAACTGTCTTGGAAGTGGTCTCGGTTCAGTATTATTTTGTTACGCTGCAATGGTGCCCATTTTTTGTAATATGCTTCTTCGTTGCGCTTTATGATCACTGGTGGCGAACTTTGATGCCCAGTGGATGTAATATACCTTAAATCCTTTATTGTGTAGTGTAGGTTTATTCTTAGATACTATGTCGTAATTTCTTTATTGTATGGAGTAGGTTTGTTCTTAATTCCTACTAGTTACGCAGCAGCCCGAAATGAACCCCGGCCCATGATTGTGCGAATCACATCACGGGCTTTTAACAGGACAAAATTGTCTGGGTCCTTGTTTGGCCCAATCAGATATCGGCTGCGAGCAGGTCGGATGCAAATCGGGCCGTAGTTAGGCCCAACTATATGACAGGCTTTTAACAGGCCGAAATTAATATAGGGCCAAAATGTTAAATAGGCCCTTAATAGGCGAAAACTAATATGAAGTCGAATTACTAAGTGGGTCTTTAGCAAGTGGGCCCAAAAGCATAGTGTCTAGTTGACAGGCCGAATCTGATATGGGCCATAATTGAGCCCAAATCCTCTTAAAGGGCCGGACCTGATCTGGGCCATAATTTGGCCCAGAACGTGGTAGGCTTTTAACGGGCCGGATCTCATATGGGCCACTATTAGGACCGGAGGGTGGTAGGCCATTAATGGACTGGATCAAATATGGGCCGGCATTTGGCCCAAAACATGGCAGCCAGTTAATGGGCCGGCCTACTAGGGTCCTCAAAATCTTGTGGACCTACAGCTGGGCCGGCCCATTGATGTCGGCAAGATCTCGTGGGCCTTTAGCTGGGCCGACCCATTATGACCCGCAAGAATCTTGTGGGTCTTTACCTGGGCCGGCCCATTATGGCACACAAAAATCTTGTGGGCCTTTACCTGGGCCGGCCCATTATGGCCCACAAAATCTTGTGGGCCTTTAGCTGGGCCAGCCCATTATGGCCCGCAAAATCTCGCGGGCCTTTAGCTGGGCTGGCCCATTATGGTCCCCAAAATCTTGTCGGCCTTTAGTTGGGCCGGCCCATTTAAACTTGTTGGGCCGTGCAACATGTCGACGTATCATAGGCGCCTTCTGTCCAGTGAGTGGATGACATCTGTCCCGATGATGAGCCGACACGTGTTTCCTCTAGCCAATGATGATTTTACACATGGAAAATCCCCATTGGTCGGGGCTGTTAACGGGTTATTGGATCCAAAACCCGACCCGATAGCTTAACGGCCATCCGTTACGGTGGATGCCACGTGTTGGTCACCCTTGACGAAAGCACTTCGGTGACGCGCCATTTATCGTCATGGAAGTGGACACTTCCATGATGATAATTTTGGTAATGTCATGGAACACTTCTACGACAGCACAGGTATGACTATCTTGATTCTGTCATAAATTTGTCATGGATGTACATGCATGACAAAAAAAGCGACCTACTATGACAAACACGTATCATCACGGAAGTGTATTTTTTTGTAGTGAAGAGAGGAGAAGAGAGGCAGAGGGAGGAGGGTAATGAAGATTACCTGACCACGATGATGTGGTGGCCGGAGCGGAGACGATGGAGGGCGGAGACGGCGTGCTTGGGGGAGGCGGGGATAGACGGCAGGGAGGTCGTGAGGTGCTCGGGCCTCCTCTCCTAGTGGACGCGTGCCTCCTCTCCTGGTGGACATGGATGGCCCTCCTGTGGATGAGGGGGCAGGGGTGGGGCGGCTCCGAGGCTTCAAGTCTCCGGCGGCGCAGTGGGTCTCGCTCAGGGCGGTGTAGTGGGTCTGGGCGCAGTGGGTTTCTAGGGTTTTGACGGCTGGGAAGGCGAGGGAGGGGGTGGGTGGGGGCGGCGGGGCCCGGGAGTGAGGTCGCCGGTGGGTGGAAGGGATCGGTGGCGGTGGCGAGAGGCGAGGGGCGAGATGGGTCGGCGAAGCGGGTGGGGTGATTGGGGGAAGAAAGGGGATTGGCGATTTTAGTGGGGGGAGGCTTAGCAATGGCGCACCCCCTAGCAGTGCGCCATTAGAAATTGTTTTTTGGATAGAAATGGCGCACACCCTAGAGGTGCGCCATTAGTAATCTTTTTTTTGGATAGCAATGACGCACCCCCTGAAGGTGTGCCATTAGTAATCTTTTTTGGATAGCAATGGCGCACCCCCTAGCGGTGCGCCATTAGTATTTTTTAGCATTTTTTGTTGCCTAGCGGAGGGTCGGCAGCGGCGTCTTGAACCCTAGGTCTCTCTTGGGGGGAGGGAGGGGGTGGGTGGTCGTCGGCGGCGAAGGAGCGGGGGAGGGTGCGGGGGGTCGTCGGAGGCGCTGGAGCGGGGGAGGGTGCAGGGGGTCGTCGCCGGCGGTGGAGCGGGGGAGGGTGCGGGGGGTGCTCGGCGGCGAGGGGGATCTGGCAAGGGGGGATAGCGATCAAGATGGAGGGGGATCGAGATCGAGTGTCCTCATGAATATTCAATATTTTTTCATGTTGAATATGAAAAAATATCATCAAATTTGAATAAATATTCATGAATTCAAAAAGTGCCAATGAATTAAATTTAAAAATATTCATGAGTTCAAAAAATATTAACAAATTCAATACTAGCTTTTTGTGAGTTAGAAATTCAATACCATAATAAACATAAATAAATATTCATGAGGACAGTAGAACAGAAGAAATATCATTTCAATATGTTGAAATACAATTGAGAAATGAAGGATACAATCTAAATACAATCGATCTTAGCTAGCTATCTGTTCACAATCTTCTTGCCCTTCTTTTTCGCAAATGGAGTTCTTCTGTGGAACGAACATCCTTTAGGTAGGGTGGTAGTGCTTCTTCTTGTGGTGTATGGCACTTCATCGTCGTCATCATGGTCCATCTTCGGGTCACCGTACTTGTCGAAGTCTTGCTCATTGGCGACTCCATCCATTCCGATGATCTTCCTTTTGCCTCTCCTCACGACAACACGACTGGGCTTTGATGGGTCGGTAATGAAGAAGCATTGGTCCACTTGGGAAGCCAGTACCCATGGCTCCTTTTTCGCAGTGACATTTGCGCCTGCGGTCTTGGATTTGGCTTCGGGTATAACCATTGTGGTGAAATACCGGTCTTCTTTGATGACGCTCTTGGCCCATCTGACACGGAACATCGAGACGTTCTCTCCAACGTAGCTTAGCTCCCAGATCTCCTCGATCCTTCCGTAGTATCTGTCCTTGTCGTTACCGGTGTAGGATTCCATCGTTACCCCAGAGTTCTGATAACCATCGCTCTTCATGTCCTTTCCCTCGGTGTAGAATGTGTAGCCGTTGAGATCAGGTTGTGCTCGGCACCCTATGATAAGGCGAATATGAGTTTTTCTTCCGCGGAAGAATCCTCATGTAAAGGGTACGACAGAAGCTTCTTCTTGAACCAACGCGTGAAACATGAGTTCTGTTCTTTGATTATATCTCCGTCCGTCCTCTATTGGCCTCGGCCATTCTACGTCTTCTCAATAAAGGTTTTGTGCTCTACCACCCAAGGATCGACCATGTCTATGTGTTGTAGCGCGACTAGGTTTGCTCTTTCAAAGTTGGTGAGTCGACCCTCGAAGTCGACATGCATTTCGTGGCGACCCTCACGGTGACCCGATCCGGCGAGCCTGCCGAGGTGCCTGTTGACGGGCAGACCAACGGGGTTCTCGATGCCTAGATGCCTGTATGCGGTGACCTCATTTAGCATACTCATGTGAATGTACTTCCTCTTCATGCACAACCAAGCGGGAAGGTTGTTGTCGGTGTCAAAATCGGCGGATCTCGGGTAGGGGGTCCCGAACTGTGCTTCTAGGTCGGATGGTAACAGGAGGCAGGGGACATGATGTTTTACCCAGGTTCGGGCCCTCTTGATGGAGGTAAAACCCTACATCCTGCTTGATTAATATTGAGGATATGGGTAGTACAAGAGTAGATCTACCACGAGATCAGAGAGGCTAAACCCTAGAAGCTAGCCTATGGTATGATTGTTGTTCGTCCTACGGACTAAAACTCTCCGATTTATATAGTCACCGGAGAGGGCTAGGGTTACACAGAGTTGGTTACAATGGTAGGAGATCTACATATCCGTATCGCCAGGCTTGCCTTCCACGCCAAGGAAAGTCCCTTCCGGACACGGGACGAAGTCTTCAATCTTGTATCTTCATAGTCCAGGAGTCCGGCCGAAGGTATAGTGCGGCCATCCGGACACCCCCTAATCCAGGACTCCCTCAGTAGCCCTTGAACCAGGCTTCAATGACGACGAGTCCGGCGCGCAGATTGTCTTCGGCATTGCAAGGCGGGTTCCTCCTCCAAGTACTTCATAGAAGATTTTGAACACAAAGGTAGTGTCCGGCTCCGCAAAATAAGTTTCCACATATTGCCATAGAGAGAATAATATTTACACAAATCTAATCTGCTGACGTATTCCATAGCGTGACATCACACCACGGCCAAGTCTTTATTCGAATCGTTTTATTGTCCCACCTTAGCGCGTTTAGCGAGGCGGTTTCCTTGGCACGTCTTGTTAAAGCAGAGATCGTGTCCCCTTATTCCGGGATTCTCATCAATACGGGCGTGGGTAACCCAACCGTACCCGTTGGTATATTTTCTTGATCAAAGGCGAGTCCCAAACGGTCACGGGGAAGGCCCTTGGTATTCAACCTCTTATAAAGAGACCAAGGCCTTACTCCTTTCTTTCAATCTCAAACGAGTTCGCCCTTCGCCTCGAGTTCCAACACCCAAGGCTCCAGATTTCAGGCGCTTCGGACCTTCGACAATGTCCGGTTCCGACCTTCGAGGCCGATGGATGCCCTCCTCCGTCAGGAGGAGGACGTGCTAAAGTTGAGAGAGGCCAGGTTCTTGACCGGCGAAATCTCGCATAGGCTACCTGCTCAAGGGCAGGTCATTCCCACTCCCAAGCCCGGTGAGAGTGTGGTGTTCATGTCTCACTTCCTTCGGGGCTAGGCTTCCCGACGGATCCCTTCATGAGGGGGCTCATGTATTATTATGGGCTGGAATTTCACAACTTAGCCCCAGAGTCCATCCTCCATATTTCCTCATTCATCGTCGTGTGTGAAGCCTTCCTCCGTATCACTTCTCACTTCAGACTATGGCTCAAGACCTTCAAAGTAGAACCGAAGATGATCAAGGGACGGCATGCGGAGTGCGGAGGTGCTTTTATAAGCAAGAATGCTGGTACTCCATGGCCCGAGGGCTCTTTTCAAGAGGAGTCCAGCTTATGGCAGCGAGAGTGGTTTTATATTACCGCTCCTAGGGCCCCTAAGTGGGTGGCGCCACCTGCCTTTCGCTTGGGTCCCCCGCCACGACTGGGGTCATGGGTCAATATGGGGCTGGACTGGGGGCCGGCAAAGGACGTGCCCCTATTGCACGGCCACATCCGAGATCTCCCAGAAAGAGACATCAGTCTGGTCATGGTGACATAGGTTATGTTAATTCGCCGAGTTCTGCCCTACCAACGTCGCCCCTCTGCCTGTGGGAGTTCAACCCAGAGGGACCACGAGTTCTCCCATGTTTTCTTGGCATGACGCCCGTGGAGATGTACAAATTGTTCTTCGGACCACAAGTAGTGTGTCCGGATTCTACGGAGGACGCAGGTCTGAGCTGCAATCGTCCGGATACTCAAGTAAGTAGCCTTGTGCCCGGACTCGCTATCCGTATATTTATCATAAAATTGACCCTAAAAGAGCTGTCCTTTAAACAGGATTGGATAGCGAAAGCAAAGCTAATCAGGTGTCTGGCCCCCCTCCCCGAGACCATGCCGGTTCCCGTGCTAGTCAGGATGTTGGAGGTTGTGCCTTCAAAGGGAAGCGAGGGAGGGGACAAGGGAGCTACAACCTCCTCAAAGGAAGTTGTCCGAAAGGGAGGAATCGGAAATTCCTCTCCTCAGGGGAACAAGAGGACCGCCTTTGAAGACCCGGAGACCATGGCCTTAAAGTGGGGGAAGAAATCTTCACTAGAGGGTCCTGTGTTGGGGGATACTTTGGCCGAATTATGCCCTCAAGGGGATCAGCCCTCCACCGAGCCGTAAGTAAAGAGGAGTTTTCTTTTTAAGAAACGAGAGAAATCCCTGCTTTATATCTGAGAAAAGTAATTGAAAATTTACCTTGTAGCTCTTACCTTAGCCCTTCTCAGCAGAGCTCGTCTTCAGGGGATCTTCTTCCGGAGATGACGGAGAGCGGAACGCCTCCCCCTGCCGTACCACCTTGCGAGGCGGGCGACCCTGAGTTATCGTCACGGAGGGTTTCTCCGAATCCAGCGGGGCCGGAAGGTAGTCAAATGGCCCCTCAAAGCCCTCCGCGTCCGGCCTTCGAAAAGGGCCATCGGACGAGTCCGGCGCCGTCTGGTGCGCGGTCGGAGGAGCTGAAGGATCTGCTAGGGCGAGCATCTATCTCAGAGGAGCACCGTGCATTGATGGGTACGGTGATTGAGAAGATTTCATCCGTGGAGAGCGGATTGCACGAGGCCGTCAGGAGTTTACTGACAGGTTTTGAGGTACGCGAAAGAATGTACCCTTTTTGGATAGTTGCACATAAATAAGATGCGCCCTATGTAGATAGTAGCCCCTGAGACTCTGTGTGTTGTCAAAAGTGACGGCGCACAGAGGATCATAATCCCAGGTCTAATATGTCGCCTTTATACGTAGGTGGCGAAGTGTCCGGTGGCCAGCCGGACTGATGGATTTGCCGAGCTAAAGCGGCAACTTGACGTGGCAGATGCCGACATCGCGCTTGTCAACAAGCGGCTTGACGAGGCACAAGGTATGTAATTCCTTCGGCGGTGCCTGGTAAGAGGAGCTTTATGCCAGTATCTTACAATGTGTGCGCTTGATGCAGATGGTGCTGCTGCCATGGAGAATCTTCGGGCGGAACTTGCCCGAGCCAAGGAGCAAGCCAGGAAAAGTGATGCGGCTGCCGGAAAGGCAATTGAAGAGCTGAAAGCCGAACAGGCTGCTCACTGCCGAAGCAAGAAGGAAATGGCCGAGATGGCCGTGAAGCTGAAGAACGCTGCTGACCGTTGCAAGCTTCTTGAAAAAGAAGATCGGGCGGAACAGACGGACCTGAAGAAGGCCGTTGCCGATGCCAAGGATGCTCGCTCTACGATGAGAGCTGTGAAGGAGGAGCTGCGTCAGGCCGGAGAAATCACGGCTGGAAAGCCCTTTATGCTGCGGAGGAAGTTCTGTGATCCTAAACATGCTCCGTTAGACCAGATGTGGAGTACGGCAGACACCTATCTGGATTTAGCAGCGAGTGCCGCAGATGCGGCTGAGCACTTCCGAGATCAAGAAGATCGCGAAGTGGAAAAGCTCTTCTGGTCGCAGTTCCACAATCCAGAGCGTCCACTGTCATTAGCCGATCGTTTGGCCGAATGGGCCGAGCTAAATAGGTTGTCCGGACTCGCCATGAAGTATGTCGTGAGTCATCTGTGGCCAGAGAGACCAGAGCCGAAAAGTTATTTCAACTTGGTGCAGCAGTTCCTTGGTGCGGCGCCGCATATCAATGCGATGAAGAGGTCAGCGTGCATAGAGGGTGCGCGGATGGCTCTTGCCCGTGTCAAGACATACTGGGCGGAAATGGAAGCCACCGCTGTTGCATCCCCAGACTCGGATGGAAGCCGAGTACCTGCCGAGCGCTATTTTCAGGAAGTTCTGCAAGGCGCTCGTTTAATAGAGATGCAGTGCTCGAAGGATACTATATTCGAATAGCATGTATTAATGTAAAACAATATTTTGATAAATTGTAGAAGCTTTTTATACTTGTGCCTGCAAGTATTATGATACCTCATGTGCGGCCGTTTAACATATATGTATATATAATCTGAAAGATGGCAGTCGTCGGCTTGAGCCCCCACGCACATAATGCGGGGGTGTTCGTAGAAGGAGCATTTTCACACTTGATCCAACGTCTTGGTCCTACAAAGGAGGTGATAGCGCAGCGAACTAGGCAATCGGACTATGATGCTGTATCACTTTCACTTAGCCATAGGAGTTTGACAAAGAGGCTACTTATATAGCCCCTTGTGGCGCCTACGCTTGCCCGAACTCGGGGCGTGTATGTGCCTGGCCGGGAAACGGCCCTTCGTTAATGCGGAGGAATCCTAAAGATTCTGGTATGTCATCGAGTGGTTGACCAGTCTCACGCTATATGATGACAGTCAGTTTTCGGCTTTCTCTACTAAGGTGCTCGCCTGGCCGAACCGGGGCACAATCGCAGTAGTTCTCCTGGTGCCGCCTTAGCCGATAGAGCGGAACGTAAGGCAGCAAAACACAGGAGCCGGGCAAAACCAACGTTGGACCAAAGACATGATTCGGAGCTGATGCATACAAGGCCAAACTCGTGACGCCGAACACTCCCTAGGGTATTCGGTCTTTATGAGGGCGGGTGGGATAACTCCCTTAGTAATAAGCTCCTAGTGTCCAGGTACGCGCAAAACTCTGACGTGGCCACATGCCAAAACACCAGCCTTCTCCTTGGTTATACCAAGAAACCAGGGGATGTGTATAAAAAAGAGACAGTAAAAAAGGTTTATGCAGGGTCTTAATCTGAAAAGAATCCTTGGAACGGGTCCCTGCTGCACGTCTGCGCCTGTGTCTCCGTTGTGCCGTATCCTGGACGGGCGTAGCACGGTGTTCATCTGTAAAAGAGAGGAACTTAGTTAAAGAAAGATCGTGCCGAACATGAGTTATACTAAATAGACAAATTATAAATCGAAATGGGTAAAATTGAGCTTTATTGTCTCTTGTTTTATATGCGCGGACCCCTAGTATAGGGGTATACGGCTATTAAGCCTTTATCAATTGTATGTGTATGCCGGACTCGTCTAGCCGTGTCCATGGTCTTGACGACCTGTTTAGATGCTTTGGCTGGTGAAGCCGCTTTATTGTGGGGCTGTCAAGGCAGCCGCACTGTTTTCCGCGCGGGAGGAACACTCAATGTTTTCCCTTTAAGGAGATGATGCCTCGTGGACAGGGCATCTTAAGTGTAAGAGATGCATAATGTGGTATTGCATTAAAGCGGGCGAAGGCTTCGCGTCCCAGTAGTGCTTGATAGCTACTTGAGAATGGGGCGATGTGGAAAGTTAGCTGTTCGCAACGGAAGTTATCGGGGGAGCCGAACATAACTTCTAGCCGGAGAGAACCCATGCAACAGGCATCCGGGCCTGGTGTTACCCCTTGAAAGGAGGTTTTGCTATGGTGAATTTTTGTTGGGTCTATCCCCATGTTGCGGATTGTGTCCTGGTTTAACAGGTTTAGACCGCTGCCGCTGTCCATCAGGACATTTGTAAAATGGAGTCTGCCGATTATTGGATCTAATACCATGGTAGTCTAGCCTGTGTTTCGGATACTTCTAGAGTAATCTTGATGGTCGAAGGTGATTGGTTTTAACAACCATTGGCGAGACTCCTTTGGGATAGGCCGTATGGTGCGTATCTCTGGTGGCGCCGTTCTGTTTGTCACGTGAAGTAAGTTTATTGTTTTGACTTCTTGTGGGAAATCATTTTGTTTCCTGGTGCTCTGCTTGTGGGGTTCGTTGTCGTCCTCACTTGGTGTGTCGAGCCCCAACAATCTCTGTTTCCTGGTGCTCTGCTTGTTCGGCGTTGAGCTTGCCGGCTTGCTTGAAAACCCAACAATCTCTATGGGTATGGTTCGCAGGCTTCCCGGGAGTACTGTGTATTTCACGTATCTTGTCCAAGATTTTGTTTAAGTTGGATAGCTCGTCCCTGTTATCCTTGAGGGGCGGCTTTCTCTGATTCTGCCGCGAGCTTTTGAATACAGGATTAACCGCCATGCTCTTTGGGCTGTTTCCCTTATTCCGGCGCTGGTCCTTGCTGCGTCGCGGTTTTCCGTTTCCATCCCTAACTTCGGATGTACTTGGGTCGCTGGTGCTGCATCTTGCCAACCAGCTGTCCTCTCCTGCGCAAAAGCGGGTCATGAGGCTTGTCAATGCGGCCATTGTTCTTGGCTTTTCTTGGCCGAGGTGTCTGGCGAGCCATTCGTCATGAACATTGTGCTTAAAAGTCGACTATCTGATTCTTTTTAGTAAGAAATTTGTTCCAGAATTTCTGGGCTGACTCTCCGGCCTATTGAGTTATGTGACTGAGATCGTCTGCATCCGGAGGGCGGACATAGGTCCCTTGAAAATTTGCCCGGAAAGCATCCTCAAGCTCTTCCCAACTTCCAACGGTGTTTTTGGGAAGGCTTTTGAGCCAATGCTGGGCTGGCCCTTTCAGCTTGAGGGGTAAGTATTTTATGGCGTGGAGGTTATCTCCTCTGGCCATGTGTATGTGGAGGATATAATCCTCGATCCAGACCCCAGGGTCTGTTGTTCCGTCGTACGCCTCTATGTTTACGGGCTTGAATCCCGCTGGAAATTCATGGTCCAGCACATCATCAGTGAAACATAGGGGGTGTGCGGCACCCCTGTATTTGGGTGTGCCGTGATGTTCGGATATTTGTTGTGTTGCATTGCTTACTAGAGCTTGCTTTCTTGGCCCGTATATAGATCTGGCTGGGCCGTCTTTTTGATGCGGATCCTTTGGTGGATCGCGTGCCGGCTTGTGTGCGGTGCCGCTTGCGCTCCATGCTGGCCATGCGGTCGTCCATCCGACCGGATGGCTTTCCTATTTCTTGACTGCGGGGGCTCTAAGGCCTCCTCGTCAAATTCAGGTAGTAGCTTTCGTTTTGGATAGCTTTTTGTGCGGCGACTGCCGGCATATTTGTCTGTGGTGTTGCGTACTTTGCTCCATCTGATTCTGAGTGCATCTTCCGCAGTTTTGAGCTTCTGCTTCTACTTTTTCAGGCTATGGGCAGTGGCGATGAGCCTTTTGTGGAGGTTCTTCTGCTCCATGAGTTTATCCGGTGTAAGGTTGTCCGGACTGTTGTTTTCGCCGGGGACGGGGTGTTCGGTTTGTTTATCCATGTTTCCCTGTTCGGACGCTTGCTCGAAGGCATGTTCATCATCCGCCGGCTCGTCCTGTCGAGGCGGGGCTTGGAGGGGCGCTTGCATCGCCGCTTTGATTGCTTTTCGAGTGAACGATCCCTCATTGCATCCCTGTGTTCCTCGTCATCGCTTCCTTTGGGTGTGCCACCATGTATACATCATGAGATGAGGTGGCCGTCCAGTGCCTTATAGGCGTTGGTTCATGTTCATCTCCTACATCGTCGTCCATACCGTCGATGTCTTCGGAGTCGAAGTTGAGCCCGTCGTTTAAATTATCGACCGTGGCTACGAAGTGGGTGGTGGGTGGGCTTTGAATTTCTTCATCATCCGCATCCCAACCTTGTTGACCATAGTCCGGCCAGGGCTCTCCTGATAAAGAGAGAGACGTTAGTGAATTCAGAATATTGCCGAAGGGCGAGTGCTGAAAGATGTCCGCGGCGGTGAACTCCATGATCGGCACCCAATCGGGTTCGATCGGTGGGGGTGAGGAGGCTCCAAGTCTGGAGAGGAGTCCGGCTCCTTGGAGTCACGGGCTTTGCAGAGAATAGGGCTGGTGTTCGGCTCGATCACCGTAGAGATTGCAGCCCCCGAGGCGGTGTCTAACCACCCATCCATGATTGGTGTGATCGGCTCCGAGCTAGGGGTCAGAGCGGACACAGGTGTGGCCTCCAGGGCACTGTTCGGCGGCAGAGCTAAATCATGCCCATCGTGACAGTGCGGCGCGCTCGGCTGTGGCCCGAATCCGTCGAAGATCGAGTCTCCGCGGATGTCGGTCGTGTAGTACAAACTTCCAAATCTGACCTGAATACTCGTTGCTCATCCTCTATATCGGAAAGAATACTTTAATTCGCTGACATGTGGGACGTCGACCATCCTGGTCCACCTGCCATGCACAAAATTATCCTGGTCCACCCCAGTCGTAGCGCAAGCCGAACCTTTCCCACTATAAGTTGGTCGGACGAAGGAACCATCATGACTTCGTTGAATTTCGTTTCTTCAAGAAAACTTACTCTACCTACAATACTTCTACCACACACGAAGACTGGACTACACCGTACCACGTCATATCACTGAAACCCACTAGGCCAAACTAGCCCGCCTAGTATTTGTACTCCCTTCGTTTCAAAGTTAGTAGTACAAAGTTGAGTCATCTATTTTCAAACGGAGGGAGTACATCTCTGTACTGCTATGATTTTGTGTTCTGAAAAAATATCATTTGTCAATCTAACGATTAGGACTAGAAAGAGGGTCATTCTCTCTCTGTTGATCTCTGTCCATCCCACAACCCCTCTAGCACACGTACACACTCCCTGTAGCCACTCCAAAACTCTGACATCACTACAAAGTCACGCTCCCAACAAAAAAATTACACATTCATGCATGTTACAAGTACGTGCCAATTTTGCTGGCTATTAATGTGAGGCCTCCATTGGTTTAGAGGAATCTTGTAGGAATTTCATAGGATAGGATTTCTACTGGAAAAATTTCTGTAGAGCCCTTTGGTTTATAGGAATCGCATCACATTCCTATGGAGGAATTCTTCTTATCCTCCACATTTCAATGAAAATAAACATTAGCCTAGACTCAATGGAAAAAATCCTATGATGTGAATCAAAGGGCATCGCCTTTCCTATTCCTACTCATAGGATCTAAGATACATGTCATCTCATTTCCTATGACTTTCCTATTGCTAAGATTTTCCTACCCTATGAACCAAATGAGGCATAAATGTATCCATGTTGACTATTGTCTGATCGATCGCTAAGCCTACAATTTTAGGAGCTTCTGCTATTGGCCTATTGACGACGGATCAGACCTATAAGCGTACCACGAGCTCATCAGCCACAATGTTTCTCTTTGGTATGTTTTGCAAGTACTATAGCTCTATAGTAGCTAGCCTACTAACACCAAGAATCATCAAACAAGCCCTACTGATATGATAAATAGTTCAAACTTACATCTAAGCATGCCATATATCACATCAAAAGCTGGCGAGGATACATCTGTTTCCATAACTCGGAGAGGGTTCACATGATTCACTATCAAACAAAAGTAGCAAGTACCGCCCAAACAAGACATTGCACTAGCCCTAAGATGGTTTGATAACACGCATCATTCTAGTAATTAAACACAATGCAATCTACCCTGAAGGATTAGCACGACAAACTATTTCTGGCCATCGATCTCTCGAGCAATGACCACAACACGGACAATGGCATGGGAATCGATCTCTGGGGTGATGTCCACAGGACAGACCACGACATCGGAATTGATCTCTGGGGCAATGTCCACGGGATGGACAGCGGCATCATAATCGATCTCCGGGGCGATGTCCACATGACGGACCGCGACATCGAAAACTATCTCTAGGGCGTTGTCCACAGGACGGACCGCGACATCGGAATCATCAAGGACCACTAGTAGAAAACGGAGCTTTAAAACCGGTTCATAAGGGCCTTTAGTGCCGGTTCCATAACCGGCACTAAAGGGTGGGCACTAAAGCCCCCCCTTTAGTACCGGTTCGGCACGAACCGGCGCTAAAGTGCCACCACGTGGCGTGAGCTCGCGCCCTGGTATGGGGGGCCTTTAGTACTGGTTGGTGTTACCAACCGGTACTAAAGGTTTTTTTTGAATTTTTTTTGAAAATTTTGGAAAAAAAAATTTGAATATTTTTTTCGATTTTTAATTTTTCTGAATTATTTGGTGATTTAGTCTCTAATCTCCTCTCTTAACTGCTCAAGTGTGGATCACTCATTCCAAATCATCTAACTTCCCGACCGGTCACCCATCCCTCTCACTACTCTAGCCCGAGCATGCTTAACTTTCGGGTTCTATTCTCCTTCATTTCCAAGTCTGCACTTGTTGTTTTCCTGACAATAGTAAGATGTCAATCCTATTAACCCTCAGGAGTTTAGGTTGAGCATGAAGTCACACATTTCACTGTTTGAGTTTGAAACTATTATTCTAAAAAACACTAATTATTTAGTAACACTAATATTTCTTGAATAAGTTTGACCATAGTTTGAACACAGTTTGACCATAGTTTGACCACAGTTTGACCACAGTTTGACCATAGTTTGACCATATTTGACCAAAATTCAAAAACTTGAAATAATTATTTCGTAACACTAATATTCTTGAGTAATTATGTAGTAACATTAATACTTCTTGAATAAGTAGTTTGACCAGATTTAACCAATTATTTTTTAAAAAAAAACTAAAATTTGACCATATCTTTTTTCCTTTTGGAATTTGAGGATTCTAAAAAATTGCAAACAGGCCGTAGGCGGTCTCCATCAGATGCGGATTTTCGTGCTGAATTTATGATATATTATACTTTTTTTCCGATGTCGTATGCAAAAGTTATAGCCGTTTTACATTTTCCCTACACTTTTTGCAAAGCATGTCCAAATTTAAGTTTTCAAATTTTCCTAACTAGTAGATGTAGTAATATAACTACCTCTTGAAGGATTTTATTTTTTGAAGTTTTTATCATTTTCTTTTGATTTTTTCAAAACTGAAATGGCGATACACGGGGGGGGGGGGGGGGTAGAGTTTGAAAATTGCCCTATAGTGCCGGTTTGTGTCTTCAACCGGGACTATAGGTTAAGACTCTTTAGTGCCGGTTGGTGACACAAACCGGTACTATAGGTTAGACCTTTAGTACCGGTTTGTGTCACAAACCGTCACTAAAGGGGCTTGTGGGGCCCTGGCCTGACGCCAGCCTTCCACCATCCCTTTAGTACCGGTTCGTGGCACGAACCGGTACTAAAGGTTCATTATGAACTGGCACTAATGCATAGCCATTCGAACCGGCACTAATGGTCACATTAGTGCCCATTTTTTTACAAACCGGCACTAATGTGCTTCACGTTTGACCCTTTTTCTACTAGTGGACGTCCACCGGCACCTGCACAACCCTAACATATTAGCAAGCACATTGCAAATAATCAAAAACCACAACTATGGGAAGCCATTATTTTTTACCATGTGCAGCTCTCCGGGGATCCCATCCCTCCGGGGGCCATCTCCTCGTCCTCGATGGGGAATACTGAAGGAAATATGCCCTAGAGGCAATAATAAAGTTATTACTTATTTCCTTATATCATGATAAATGTTTATTATTCATGCTAGAATTGTATTAACCGGAAATAATACATGTGTGAATACATAGACAAACAGAGTGTCACTAGTATGCCTCTACTAGACTAGCTCGTTGATCAAAGATGGTCATGTTTCCTAATAGACAAAGAGTTGTTATTTGATTAACGGGATCACATCATTAGGTGAATGATCTGATTGACATGACCCATTCCATTAGCTTAGCACCCGATCGTTTAGTATGTTGCTATTGCTTTCTTCATGACTTATACATGTTCCTATGACTATGAGATTATGCAACTCCTGTTTGCCGGAGGAACACTTTGTATGCTACCAAACGTCACAACGTAAATGGGTTATTATAAAGGTGCTCTACAGGTGTCTCCAAAGGTACATGTTGGGTTGGCGTATTTCGAGATTAGGATTTGTCACTCTGATTGTCGGAGAGGTATCTCTGGGCCCTCTCGGTAATGCACATCACATAAGCCTTGCAAGCATTGCAACTAATGAGTTAGTTGTGAGATGATGTATTACGGAACAAGTAAAGAGACTTGCCAGTAACGAGATTGAACTAGGTATTGAGATACCGACGATCGAATCTCGGGCAAGTAACATACCGATGACAAAAGGAACAACGTATGTTATTATGCGGTCTGACCGATAAAAGATCTTCGTAGAATATGTTGGAGCCAATATGAGCATCCAGGTTCCGCTATTGGTTATTGACCGGAGACGTGTCTCGGTCATGTCTACATTGTTCTCGAACCCGTAGGGTCCGCACGCTTAAGGTTTCTATGCTAGTTATATTATGAGTTTTGATGTATCGAAGTTTGTTCGGAGTCCCGGATGTGATCACGGACATTAAGAGGAGTCTCGAAATGGTCGAGACATAAAGATTGATATATTGGAAGCCTATATTTGGATATCGGAAGTGTTCCGGGTGAAATCGGGATTTTACCGGAGTACCGGGAGGTTACCGGAACCCCCCGGGAGGTATATGGGCCTTAATGGCCTTTAGTGGAAGAGAGGAGAGGTGGCCAGGGCTGGGCCGCGCGCCCCTCCCCCCTAGTCCGAATAGGACAAGGAGAGGGGGCCGGCGCCCCCCTTCCTTCTCGCTGTCCTCTTTCTCCCCTCCCGAATCCTATTCCAACTAGGAAAGGGGGGGGACTCCGGGAGTAGGACTCCTCCTGGCGCGCCCTCCCTGGCCGGACGTACCCCCCTTTTGATCCTTTATATACGGAGGCAGGGGGCACCCCTAGACACACAAGTTGATCCATGTGATCATATTCTTAGCCGTGTGCGGTGCCCCCTTCCACCATAGTCCTCGATAATATTGTAGCGGTGCTTAGGCGAAGCCCTGCGATGGTAGTACATCAAGATCGTCACCACGCCGTCATGCTGATGGAACTCTTCCCCGACACTTTGCTGGATAGGAGTCCGGGGATCGTCATCGAGTTGAACGTGTGCTAGAACTCGGAGGTGCCGTAGTTTCGGTGCTTGATCGGTCAGGCCGTGAAGACGTACGACTACATCAACCACGTTGTGCTAAACGCTTCCGTTGTCGATCTACAAGGGTACGTAGATCACACTCTCCCCTCTCGTTGCTATGCATGACCATGATCTTGCGTGTGCGTAGGAAATTTTTTGAAATTACTACGAAACTCAGCAGTGGTATCAGAGCCAGGTTTTATGTGTTGATGTTATATGCACGAGTAGAACACAAGTGAGTTGTAGGCGATATAAGTCATACTGCTTACCAGCATGTCATACTTTGGTTCGGCGGTATTGTTGGACGAAGCGGCTCGGACCGACATTACGCGTACGCTAACGCGAGACCGGTTCTCCCGACGTGCTTTGCACAAAGGTGGCTAGCGGGTGACAGTTTCTCCAACTTTAGTTGAACCAAGTGTGGCTACGCCCGATCCTTGTGAAGGTTAAAACAGCACCAACTTGACAAACTATCGTTATGGTTTTGATGCATAGGTAAGATTGGTTCTTGTTTAAGCCCGTAGCAGCCACGTAAAACATGCAACAACAAAGTAGAGGACGTCTAACTTGTTTTTGCAGGGCATGTTGTGATGTGATATGGTCAAGACATGATGCTAAATTTTATTGTATGAGATGATCATGTTTTGTAACCGAGTTATCGGCAACTGGCAGGAGCCATATGGTTGTCGCTTTATTGTATGCAATGCAATCGCGCTGTAATGCTTTACTTTATCACTAAGCGGTAGCGATAGTCGTGGAGGCATAAGATTGGCGAGACGACAACGATGCTATGATGGAGATCAAGGTGTCGCGCCGGTGACGATGGTGATCACGATGGTGCTTCAAATATGGAGATCACAAGCACAAGATGATGATGGCCATATCATATCACTTATATTGATTGCATGTGATGTTTATCTTTTATGCATCTTATCTTGCTTTGATTGACGGTAGCATTATAAGATGATCTCTCACTAATTATCAAGAAGTGTTCTCCCTGAGTATGCACCGTTGCGAAAGTTCTTTGTGCTGAGACACCACGTGATGATCGGGTGTGATAGGCTCTACGTTCAAATACAACGGGTGCAAAACAGTTGCACATGCGGAATACTCAGGTTATAATTGACGAGCCAAGCATATACAGATATGGCCTCAGAACACGGAGACCGAAAGGTCAAGCGTGAATCATATAGCAGATATGATCAACATAGCGATGTTCACCAATGAAACTACTCCATCTCATGTCATGATCGGACATGGTTTAGTTGATTTGGATCACGTAATCACTTAGAGGATTAGAGGGATGTCTATCTAAGTGGGAGTTCTTAAGTAATATGATTAATTGAACCTAAATTTATCATGAACTTAGTTCCTGATAGTATCTTGCTTATTTATGTTTGATTGTAGATAGATGGCCCGTGCTGTTGTTCCGTTGAATTTTAATGCGTTCCTTGAGAAAGCAAAGTTGAAAGATGATGGTAGCAATTACACGGACTGGGTCCGTAACTTGAGGATTATCCTCATTGCTGCACAGAAGAATTACGTCCTGGAAGCACCGCTGGGTGCCAGGCCTGCTACTGGAGCAACACCAGATGTTATGAACGTCTAGCAGAGCAAAGCTGATGACTACTCGATAGTTCAGTGTGCCATGCTTTACGGCTTAGAATCGGGACTTCAACGATGTTTTGAACGTCATGGAGCATATGAGATGTTCCAGGAGTTGAAGTTAATATTTCAAGCAAATGCCTGGATTGAGAGATATGAAGTCTCCAATAAGTTCTATAGCTGCAAGATGGAGGAGAACAGTTCTGTCAGTGAGTATATACTCAAAATGTCTGGGTATAATAATCACTTGATTCAATTGGGAGTTAATCTTCCAGATGATTGCGTCATTGACAGAATTCTCCAATCACTGCCACCAAGCTACAAGAGCTTCGTGATGAACTATAATATGCAAGGGATTAATAAGACTATTCCCGAGCTCTTCGCAATGCTGAAAGCTGTGGAGGTAGAAATCAAGAAGGAGCATCAAGTGTTGATGGTCAACAAGACCACTAGTTTCAAGAAAAAGGGCAAGAAGAAGGGGAACTTCAAAAAGAACAGCAAGCAAGTTGCTGCTCAAGAGAAGAAATCCAAACCTGGACCTAAGCCTGAAACTGAGTGCTTCTACTGCAAGCAGACTGGTCACTGGAAGCGGAACTGCCTCAAGTATTTGGCGGATAAGAAGGATGGCAAGGTGAACAAAGGTATATGTGATATACATGTTATTGATGTGTACCTTACTAATGCTCGCAATAGCACCTGGGTATTTGATACTGGTTCTGTTGCTAATATTTGCAACTCGAAACAAGGACTACAGATTAAGCGAATATTGGCTAAGGATGAGGTGACGATGCGCGTGGGAAACGGTTCCAAAGTCGATGTGATCGCAGTCAGCACGCTACCTCTACATCTACCTTCGGGATTAATATTAGACATAAATAATTGTTATTTGGTGCCAGCGTTAAGCATGAACATTATATCTGGATCTTATTTGATGCGAGACGGTTATTCATTTAAATCAGAGAATAATGGTTGTTCTATTTACATGAGTAATATCTTTTATGGTCATGCACCCTTAAAGAGTGGTCTATTCTTATTAAATCTCGATAGTAGTGACACACATATTCATAGTGTTGAAACCAAAAGATGCAGTGTTGATAATGATAGTGCAACTTATTTGTGGCACTGCCATTTAGGTCATATCGGTATAAAGCGCATGAAGAAACTCCATACTGATGGGCTTTTGGAACCACTTGATTATGAATCACTTGGTACCTGCGAACCGTGCCTTATGGGTAAGATGACAAAAACACCGTTCTCCAGTACTATGGAGAGAGCAACAGATTTGTTAGAAATCATACATATAGATGTATGTGGTCCGATGAATGTTGAGGCTCGTGGCGGATATCGTTATTTTCTCACCTTCACAGATGACTTAAGCAGATATGGGTATATCTACTTAATGAAACACAAGTCTGAAACGTTTGAAAAGTTCAAAGAATTTCAGAGTGAAGTTGAAAATCATCGTAACAAGAAAATAAAATTCCTACGATCTGATCGTGGAGGAGAATATTTGAGTTACGAGTTTGGTGTACATTTGAAACAATGTGGAATAGTTTCACAACTCACGCCACCCGGAACACCACAGCGTAATGGTGTGTCCGAACGTCGTAATCGTACTTTACTAGATATGGTACGATCTATGATGTCTCTTACTGATTTACCGCTATCGTTTTGGGGATACGCTCTAGAGACGGCTGCATTCATGTTAAATAGGGCACCATCAAAATCCGTTGAGACGACGCCTTATGAACTGTGGTTTGGCAAGAAACCAAAGTTGTCGTTTCTAAAAGTTTGGGGCTGCGATGCTTATGTGAAAAAGCTTCAACCTGATAAGCTCGAACCCAAATCGGAGAAATGTGTCTTCATAGGATATCCAAAGGAAACTATTGGATACACCTTCTATCACAGATCCGAAGGCAAGACTTTTGTTGCTAAATTTGGAAACTTTCTGGAGAAGGAGTTTCTCTCGAAAGAAGTGAGTGGGAGGAAAGTAAAACTTGACGAGGTAACTGTACCTACTCCCTTACTGGAAAGTAGTACATCACAGAAACCTGTTTCTGTGACACCTACACCAATTAGTGAGGAAGCTAATGATAATGATCATGAAACTTCAGAACAAGATACTACTGAACCTCGTAGATCAACCAGAGTGAGATCCGCGCCAGAGTGGTACGGTAATCCTGTTCTGGAAGTCATGCTACTAGATCATGATGATCCTACGAACTATGAAGAAGCGATGGTGAGCCCAGATTCCGCAAAATGGCTTGAAGGCATTAAATCTGAGATGGGATCCATGTATGAGAACAAAGTATGGACTTTGGTTGACTTGCCCAATGATCGGCAAGCAATTGAGAATAAATGGATCTTCAAGAAGATGACTGACGCTGGCGGTAATATTACTGTCTACAAAGCTCAACTTGTCGCAAAAGGTTTTCGGCAAGTTCAAGGGGTTGACTACGATGAGACCTTCTCACCCGTAGCGATGCTTAAGTCTGTCCGAATCATGTTAGCAATTGCCACATTTTATGATTATGAAATTTGGCAGATGGATATCAAAACTGCATTCCAGAATGGATTTCTGGAAGAAGAGTTGTATATGATGCAACCAGAAGGTTTTGTCGATCCAAAGGGAGCTAACAAAGTGTGCAAGCTCCAGCGATCCATTTATGGACTGGTGCAAGCCTCTCAGAGTTGGAATAAATGCTTTGATAGTGTGATCAAGGCAATTGGTTTTATACAGACTTTTGGAGAAGCCTGTATTTACAAGAAAGTGAGTGGGAGCTCTGTATCATTTCTGATATTATATGTGGATGACATATTACTAATTGGAAATGATATAGAATTTTTGGATAGCATAAAGGGATACTCAAGTAAGAGTTTTTCAATGAAAGACCTCAGTGAAGATGCTTACATATTAGGCATAAAGATCTATAGAGATAGATCAAGACGCTTAATTGGACTTTCACAAAGCACATACCTTGACAAAGTTTTGAAGAAGTTCAAATTGGATCAAGCAAAGAAAGGGTTCTTGCCTGTGTTACAAGGTGTGAAGTTGAGTCAGACTCAATGCCCGACCACTGCAGAAGATAGAGAGAAAATGAAAGATGTTCCCTATGCTTCAGCCATAGGCTCTATCATGTATGCAATGCTGCGTACCAGACCTGATGTGTGCCTTGCTATAAGTCTAGCAGGGAGGTACCAAAGTAATCCAGGAGTGGATCACTGGACAGCGGTCAAGAACATCCTGAAATACCTGAAAAGGACTAAGGATATGTTTCTCGTTTATGGACGTGACAAAGAGCTAATCGTAAATGTTTACGTCGATGCAAGCTTTGACACTGATCCGGACGATTCCAAATCGCAAACCCGATACGTGTTTACATTAAACGGTGGAGCTGTCAGTTGGTGCAGTTCTAAACAAAGCGTCGTGGCGGGATCTACGTGTGAAGCGGAATACATAGCTGCTTCGGAAGCAGCAAATGAAGGAGTCTGGATGAAGGAGTTCATATCCAATCTAGGAGTCATACCTAGTGCATCGGGTCCAATGAAAATCTTTTGTGACAATACTGGTGCAATTGCCTTGGCAAAGGAATCCAGATTTCACAAGAGAACCAAGCACATCAAGAGACGCTTCAATTCCATCCGGGATCTAGTCCAGGTGGGAGACATAGAGATTTGCAAGATACATACGGATCTGAATGTAGCAGACCCGTTGACTAAGCCTCTTCCACGAGCAAAACATGATCAGCACCAAGGCTCCATGGCTGTTAGAATCATTACTGTGTAATCTAGATTACGACTCTAGTGCAAGTGGGAGACTGAAGGAAATATGCCCTAGAGGCAATAATAAAGATATTACTTATTTCCTTATATCATGATAAATGTTTATTATTCATGCTAGAATTGTATTAACCGGAAACATAATACATGTGTGAATACATAGACAAACAGAGTGTCACTAGTATGCCTCTATTAGACTAGCTCGTTGAACAAAGATGGTTATGTTTCCTAACCATAGACAAAGAGTTGTTATTTGATTAACGGGATCACATCATTAGGTGAATGATCTGATTGACATGACCCATTCCATTAGCTTAGCACCCGATCGTTTAGTATGTTGCTATTGCTTTCTTCATGACTTATACATGTTCCTATGACTATGAGATTATGCAACTCTCGTTTGCCGGAGGAACACTTTGTGTGCTACCAAACGTCACAACGTAAATGGGTGATTATAAAGGTGCTCTACAGGTGTCTCCAAAGGTACATGTTGGGTTGGCGTATTTCGAGATTAGGATTTGTCACTCCGATTGTCGGAGAGGTATCTCTGGGCCCTCTCGGTAATGCACATCACATAAGCCTTGCAAGCATTGCAACTAATGAGTTAGTTGTGAGATGATGTATTACGGAACGAGTAAAGAGACTTGCCAGTAACGAGATTGAACTAGGTATTGAGATACCACGATCGAATCTCGGGCAAGTAACATACCGATCACAAAAGGAACAACGTATGTTATTATGCGGTCTAACCGATAAAAGATCTTCGTAGAATATGTAGGAGCCAATATGAGCATCCAGGTTCCTCTATTGGTTATTGATCGGGGACGTATCTCGGTCATGTCTACATTGTTCTCGAACCCGTAGGATCCGCACGCTTAAGGTTTCGATGACAGTTATATTATGAGTTTATGAGTTTTGATGTACCGAAGTTTGTTTGGAGTCCCGGATGTGATCACGGACATGACGAGGAGTCTCGAAATGGTCGAGACATAAAGATTGATATATTGGAAGCCTATATTTGGATATCGGAAGTGTTCCGGGTGAAATCGGGATTTTACCGGAGTACCGGGAGGTTACCGGAACCCCCCGGGAGGTATATGGGCCTTAGTGGGCTTTAGTGGAAGAGAGGAGAGGTGGCCAGGGCTGGGCCGCGCGCTCCTCCCCCCCCCCATAGTATTAATAGGACAAGGAGAGGGGGCCGGCGCCCCCCTTCCTTCTCTCTCTCCTCTTTCCCCCCTCCCGAATCCTATTCCAACTAGGAAAGGGGGGAATCCTACTCCCGGAGGGAGTAGGACTCCTCCTGGCGTGCCCTCCCTGGCCGGCCGCACCCCCCCTTTTGATCCTTTATATACGGAGGTAGGGGGAACCCCTGGAAACACAAGTTGATCCATGTGATCATATTCTTAGCCGTGTGCGGTGCCCCCTTCCACCATAGTCCTCGATAATATTGTAGCGGTGCTTAGGCGAAGCCCAGCGACGGTAGTACATCAAGATCGTCACCACGCCGTCGTGCTGACGGAACTCTTCCCTGACACTTTGCTGGATGGGAGTCCGGGGATCGTCATCGAGCTGAACGTGTGCTAGAACTCGGAGGTGCCGTAGTTTCGGTGCTTGATCGGTCGGGCCGTGAAGACATACGACTACATCAACCACGTTGTGCTAAACGCTTCCGTTGTCGATCTACAAGGGTACGTAGATCACACTCTCCCCTCTCATTGCTATGCATCACCATGATCTTGCGTGTGCGTAGGAAATTTTTTGAAATTACTATGAAACACCATGATCTTGCGTGTGCGTAGGAATTTTTTTGAAATTACTATGAAACCCAACAAATACTTCACCTCAACAGCGACCATCTCCTCAAACTCGGCCTTGAGCCTCTCATAGGTGGCCCTTAGAATTTTTGGGGTAGGCACGGTGGTGCCCTTCCTGTTCTTCTATCTTTGTTTGAGGAGTTCATCCGCCAACGTCGTCAACTCTTTGGCCAGTGCTTGTTTCTTGGAGTTCTTCGTCTCCACGAGTTGGCCTGCCAACATGGTCAACTCATTGGTCGGTGATTGCTTCCTAGGGATCTCTGTCTCTGGGTTGTCCGCCGGCAACTCTTTGCCTAGTGATCTAGGATCCATCAATGAACTGACAAACAAAAAACAATCAAAAGGAAACCACAATCGCAATGAAAATGGGAAAGGACTAGGCTGTGAGAATCGGTCGGTGCTTCCCAAAAAGAAGATTCTTAGAATGAAAATTTAGTAGCACCACTAATTCGCCCACCTTTCCTTCGTCGGTACAGAAGAAAAATGGCAGAAGTGAGTAGCCTGGAGTGAGGTTTTCTTCAAGAAAGGGGAGAAAGGGCTTCAACGAGCATTCCAGTGAAATGATGGTTGCTTCGTCCAGTCCAACTTCGAGGCCATTTTACCATTTCTCATAAAGGTGTGGGTTTTGTGATATGATGGGTGATGACGGCCGCAACAGGGTGACCGGTGAGTCTCGACTGTAGCACCTCGCTATGATTTGGTGGATGGCACGCGGGCCCAGATGCTTTGATGTCCCGCATGTAGATAGAGCACCCTAAAGCTTGACTTTTACCAAAGCTAATATGGGACTAAATAAAAATGGAGGGAGTATTTAGGAACGGAGGGAGTAGTCCCTCCTTTACGGTTTACATGGCTATACTATTAAGAGCAAGTACAATAGTAGGCTTATAACCTGCTTTCATGGTAATTTTGTCTCATGCAAGAGCCTGGCTATATGTGTGCTCCAAGGCTCCACACCACACCTAACCCCTACATAAAGACTGCCACACGAGCGTTCGTAACTGCCACGTTTGGGTTGCGCTTGGCTCTTCGCCTCTTCGAGAAGACGAAGGGCCTGTTTGGATTGTGACTATGTTTGCCATATATTGCCGCATTAGTTTTGCCACACTTCCCTAACTTGAGTTTCTCAAATTGTTAGCCACAATTTGGCTTGCCTAAGGGAATCTTGCCACACTTTTTGTGTCTATGACATGTGGGGTTCACTTCTCATAAAAAATTCTAGCCTTAGATGTGGCTAGAACCAAACACCCACGTAACTTGGTCAAACTTGCCTAAGGCAAAGTGTGGAAAAGTGTGGCAAGAAACCAAACAGCCCCGAACGATGATGTTACTACTTCTACAATATCGAATCAACTGTTGAATGTCCATCCACCGCGTGCGGGAGGGATAGCTTGTTGTAGTAAGCAAAACCTGTCCTCCTCTGCGAGCCACCATGCGCATGGGCAAGGGAGAAGGCATGTAGTAGTAAAATCAAGATTCTCCTTGTTGTACGAGTTGACGCGACACATCGTAGCACTCGCCCCACATGCTTGCCTCTAAACTTGGATAAAAGACCTGAAGTGTACAATATATTTGCTGCAACCTCTAACATTTACCCCATCACAAATTAAAATATATATTCCCGTCTTGACCAAATAAGCGTGGAAACTACAATCACCAGGATGACAAGTAGGGCTAGAAGATTATTTTAATAAAAAAACGCTTGGAGATGGCCTCATAGCATGAAGCCGACCCCAACAAATTTAAGCTTAGAGGCACGATACACGCTATCCTAGACTACTTTACACATGAAACTGGCACACGAGCGTCCGGACTGCGCTTGGCTCTTCCTCTTCGGGAAGTCGAACAATGATGGTACTAATACAGTGGAGTTCTACAGTATGCTTCTGGCCATCTGACACCGAATGAACTGCTGGATGTCCACCGCGTGCGGGAGGAAGAGCGTGCGAGGGAGAGGGCGCTGTAATCAAACTTCTCGTTGTTGTACGAGTTGACGCGACACATCAAAGTTGTGCACTCGATATATTTCAATAATTTGTGTTTACCGATGCATTAATTACAATGCATGCATGCACGCTGTGACTTTCCTTTTGATACTTGCATGTGTTGATTTAATGCACCTTGAAGTAGTATGAATATGTGACGGTAAAGCTTTGTAATGCCCCGGCCCTAAAGCGAGAGATGGTTGTGCATGAGGAGGGACAACAACCGAGGAGCTCCGTCCTGGTTTATTGGTCCCTATGATTATCTGTGCCAAATTTTGACTATAAATTTAACTAAACAAATGTTCATGCATGTCACAAAACATTACATCATTGAAAACTATGTTCAAATACGAATCAAAGGATATAATTTTTGTTAACATGCAATAACATTTTGTTAGTTAAATCTTTGGTCAAAATTTAGCACATATTATAAAGGGGCCCAATAAATATTTTACTCTCACATTTTGTTTTGAGGATACTCCCACGTAGAAAATATAAATAATAATGCATGTTCGGGCAGCCCACGTTTCCGATAATTTTAGCCGTCGGCTTGTTCACAAATTTTACGAGGCGGTGGTTGTTCATTTAATGGAGGGTCTAGAACCAGACTTGAACGATACAAAGTGTGACCTGGCCCACTGTAACACCACTTGGAATAAGCAGGTAGCTATCTCAAAAAACAGTCAACAACTCAAAAAAACGGCGACCTGGCGTGTACACAATTTTAAATGATTGTTTTGATGGAGTGAAAAAAGACAATTTCCCCACTATACATACATACATACATATATATAGGTTGGAGCCTCCGTGCTTGCTTGCTAGGGTTGCTCCATTCACACACACTCATCCTCTCCCGATCTAAACAAGATAGCGGTGGTAACACTGTCTTTATATCCTCACTGATGGTTACATATCCGGACGTATCCCCCACCTCCGGTGAAGGGGAGGAGGGACGGCGTTTAGGCCGTGGTCGACAGCGAGGGAGGAGACCCGCTACCAGCCGCACCGTTATCTCTGGCCGAGCGCTGGCATGGGAGGTCCTCCAATCACTTCGTAGTTTCCCTAGTGTGGGCGAATCTGGTCTCCCGTCGCCCACCTATCCACATCCCGGCGATATTTAGGTATATCTTCCTTCGAAACCAGCCTAGCTCTAATTCCCTAGCTCACTACGTCACTGCATGTGCATCATTTTCTACCTCTCAGCCCCTCTCGATGGGATGGTCCAGTGTCACCTATTTTTTCTATTGTTAGAGGTAAAGCTACTTCATGAAGTCGAATCTTGTACTTGGTTCAAACAAGAAATAGGGGGGATTTAGTATGTACATCCGACTTGGTACAAACATGAAGGAAAGGAGGTGAAAGTACTACAGACTGGTCATCCAACTGGTCTCTTTGTCGAAAATGGTAACATAGGGAAAACGCTGTACACAGTGGTATGGCCACGACTAGATTTGCTATCCACACATAGGAGTAGGTGGCTAGAGTGAACAAAAATGCGACGAACCCAGATATGTTTCTTGGATGTTTGTTTCTTGGGAAACAAACTCTGATCACCACTTTATACCCCCAGTTTAGGTATATGGTCATTGGTACGCGTCCGTGCTATACAAATGGTTTGTAACCCCTTTCTGTGACGACATTTGGAACCGTCGCCAAGTGAGTGTGAGCGATAGGGGGGTCCTTCCCACACGACCCAGAAATCGTCGGGGATAGGCCCTCCTGGGACACAGGCTGGGGCTGTGTGTGATCGGGCGAGGCATCAAAACCCAATCATTTCCGTAGGTATGTATATCCCACACGATGAATCCCAGAAAAACATTTCCGTAGGTATGTACATCCCACATGGTGAATCCCAGAAAAACATTTCCGTAGGTATGTACATCCGACATGGTGAATCCCGGAAAAATATTTTCGTAGGTATGAACATCCCACACGTTGAATTCTAGAAAAACATTTACGTAGGTATGTAGATCACACACAGTTAATCGAAGGAATGCGTTTCCATTCTTATGTACATCCCACACAGTCAATCCAGGGAAAACATTTCCGTTCATATGTACATCCCACACAGTTTTATGTGTAGGCTTATGTGTGAAAGGTGTAACTATCACAAAGGTCTGCCTTGGTTAACTGTTTTCCTTTATCAATTACATCACACATGATTTGATGAAGAAAATTGTGTGGCATTGGGCTATCCATCGCAAGCACTTTCACTTCAAGAACCGTTTGCAAAGATCCATACACATTTGGCAGGTTTATTAGTTTACAATTTAATAATTCCAATGTTACGCAAATTCACATTTCCCAATTTTATATCAGGCACATAAATATATTATAACATCACCGTATGATAGCTACATGAAAACAGCACAGTACAACATATAGCTAGTTCAACTTCATAAGAACAATATATTCATTTCCCTAATCAAGATCATCTAGGCTCATCTTATCCACCTCTGCTTTCAGTTCAGTAGGAACCTGTTTTGCACGGGCCAACTAGGAAAGTGCCTCCTCCTTCACCAACACCATCTTAGCAAAGTCTGATTTAAAAAACATGAGCTCATTCTCCACCTTCAAATTTTTATCCCGCATCTTCAAATTTTCTTCAGCGTTGACAACAGTTTCTCTAAGCCTACGTCTTTTCTCTTTCTCATACATGCTCCAGAGCTTCGCTAGGCACATCTTCAAAGACTATGGCCACTCTTGATCAACCCACTCCAGGTAAGAACACTTCTGTTCATCCTATAATATTTAAAACTATATTAGTAACAACTAGTCGACAACCCATGCATTCGCACGGGCTAGTATTTTCGGATTCTGCAAAGCATTATTATTTTTATCTTTGTTTGCATACATGATTTATCTGAGATTGGTAATGGGTAAGGTACTTTAAGAAAATAATTCAGATATCACTGGATTGTAACTTTTCGAATATTTTCACACAGCTTCATTTAAAAGAAGTATTTATGAGTTCACATTAGAAATGGTTTTCCTAAAGCACATCTAGATATGCCCTAAGTATTCCATACCTAAGTCCTATGTCACTAATTTTTTGGTGGAGATTCGCGTGCATATTTTCTTTTTCTTTTCTATTTTAGTATGATGAAGTCACTTAGATATGCAATGATTAAGGTGCATCTACATGTGCCGTAGATAGACCCTAAAAAATTGCTTAGCTGTCTGATATAGTAGTATGTAAACTAATATCAGTTACTTAACTTGCACCAACCATCCAACTATTTTATCTCAAAGAAATAACAAATAAGTAATCAAATGGCATAAAACTACACGTAGCATGTGCATTATTTTGTAGATCCTTTTTTTCGCAGAGTTTATATCTTACAATCCATATTTTTCATTTACTTAAAAATGAAGAATTTATGTCATATTGCAAACAATCACTAAATAATTGTTATTCCTGTCTACATTTGAGAATTTAAACCACAAAGAACAAATGCCTCAACTGTCAATGAAATTTTGTTTTCTGGCTCTGAAGGAAAGAAAGAAATCATTTTCCAGAAAACTCCAAATGCCATAATGTAATGTTTGTAGATAAAATTTCGAAATAGTCATACCTCGGCCTTAAAGAACATGCATTGAAAATAATGTTGTCAACATATAGGATCAGTCTATCTTTTTTCAACATAAGAATATATACATAGTTTAGAGTTCATATTATTACCAACAAAATGGAAGCAAAAGAAAGGACGATAGTTCTATTGCGTCGTGACTCAAATAAAAAGTAACATTGGATTTTATCCAAAAAAATTATTAATTGGTCTAATTATTTCATCAAATTGAACCTATGTTCGATGTTGTTATTTGTAAGAGAGAAAGAAACAATTCTAATATCTAGGGAGACACTATATATATCAGTAGGAATATGATTTAAAGATGTTTGTTCGCTTTAAAATTTGACAAAATAGGACGATCAAACATGCAACAGTAATATGAGTTGCACTTTGGCGTATGGAACATATAGTAGGAACAGAGGCCAATTAAAAGTAAACAAAAAATGATATACATACCCAAGAACTATAAAGCAAGCTCGCTGAGAGTATAAATCACCGCACTTTATAAAAAAATCATTAGATAATCAAATTTGAATAATATGGCATACTTATTCATTGGAGAATATGCAACTATAGTTTGAGGGGCAGGATAATAGTGCATTTGTCGTGCGTAAATTTCCATTGATATGAGAGAGAAGACTAACGTATATAGAAAGTCCACTGTATATAGAAGTTTAATCAAATGTATTAGCCATGAAATATGCCACCATAAAGCAATGTACACATAAGTGAGCTTATAAGTCAACGCCTCACTTACATGTGAAAAACTGGTTGGAAGCAAATATACGCCAGAAATAAAATGAATTACAGCTTGCAGAGCAATATGAGCTCTTTACCTCAGCAGTTGCGACCCCCAAAAAATATAGTTTAGGTTACTCCTTAGATAAGAAAGACGATTCAACAAAATTAATCATTGGGCAGTCGACGACTCATATCTTTCCACAAAATCCATGCGCCATGGATGAGGCTGCCAAGGCATCTTGATTCTAATGTATTTCCTTGATCGAAGCCACATCCTGCCTAAAGAAGTGCCCTGATACTCATAAACGTCCAGATTTAGAAATTCAATGCTGATCGTAATGAAATTCCATTGACGATGAACTTCTAGATATGAAAAATCTGTTGCAGAAAAACCGCGGCATGGCAAGGTAGTGGGCACTCGTGAAGTGCAACATCCTTGCTCAACATCAATCTTGGAACTACTTGGCACTAAGGCATGCGGAAGTTCCGGAAAAACACGCCATGATCATGTGGAAGTTCTGGAGAAACACTCCATGAGGACAGGATCACGGTCGCGTCGTCGTCTGCGGTGGCAGCCATGCAGCCCGCAAACTTGTTGATGACAATCCTCAAGCACCACTGCACCTTGCCGCCCGCCGCCGCCACGACCTGCACCGCTCCACCACCATGCGTCTGTCACAAAGAAAACAACCATTTGGTAGCTGATTTAGTAAACATAAATCTAACTGCAGAATTCTTGGTACCATCCTATATACACTTATAGCTGGCCGAAGAGAATAAGAAGTTTCTGCTTTCAAGCTTGCCAATCTAATCTACTACCAGCTATGTTCATTTGACTACTTCTCAATCGTTGGAGACTTTCTAGTAGAGTTGTTTGCCTTGTTTCGATTGCTAAGCCTTCCCATCTATGGCGTTTGTTTGATTTTGTATTTAGACTTATGTCCACTGTCCGAGGGAATATATCCCATGCGTGGCCATGAGATTGAACGCCATGGTCATGCAGCTCGCTCGGCTCATCATGGCAATTCTGTAGCATCTACGTGGAAGAAGAAAGATGGTGGAGGAGGTGTGGCAATGGTAAGAAAACAAAAACGTTGGTTGCAGGGAGAGAAGATAGGGTTAAGCAGCGGCCATGATTCTGGAGGAAGGAAATTTCCTTGAGATCTACAGGCAGGGAAGGGGTGGGCATGTCTAGCATGAAAGGAACACACTAGATTGATCTTAACTTGAGAGAGGAGAGGGCCAGAATCTTTTGTTTTGTCAAAAATTGACGTGGGATGGAGTAACACCACCGGGAGATGTTGACGTGGGATAGAGTAACACCACGGGAACATGGACATTTTTTGTGAAATCCATAACAATATGGACTTTGTAATAACATGGTTTGTTTAGGAGGGTATCTCTGAGTTCTCTTACGTATAGGTTGGGTCACGTTGGGGTTTTTCTCCACAATATATATATATATATATATATATATATATATATATATATATATATATATATAATATATATATATATATATAAAATAATAAACCATGCATTGCTTCTGGTCGTCCATCATGCCTTTTTACGAAACAGCCCCTATGATTTTGGATATTTAACCCGCGATCCATAAATCAATCTGAACCGGTACATGAGACAGAAAAGAAAAAAGTAACCCAGCCACCCGCACGCCCCTGCCTCCCAATCCCCATATTCACCTCCAGCGCGTCGCCACCTCCTGCCACGCCCGGCCCGCCTCAGCGCGCGCCGCCGGCCCACCCCCACGTCGACGCGCGCAGCTACCGCCATCCCCGTCGACGCGCCTGCCCCTACCACTCCTCCTTATGCATGTGCTAAAATTTTGTATGCATCCGCCAGTTGCAAGAATCAAACAAGTCAAGACAACAACCAAAAGAGGATGAGATATATGGGTCATCAGGATCCAAATAAGCACCATGCGTGATATGCCTACCTCGGGAGTAGAGGAACATCACGGAGGAAATAAAAAAGGGACAATAGAGAGATAAACAGAGAGGGGATGTTGGAACCTCGCTGGCACACGCTACCTCCACTCGAGTTCGACATAGAGATGGACGACAACGGCTTCCCAGGCAAGGTGGGCCAAGGAAACTGCGTGCCCCACGCTACGAATGAACATGCTATTCTCTCGGTCGTCCTGCTCCCGACGGCAGGCGAGGCAGGAGGCGGCGGATCTGGCTGCTCCTCCAGCATGGATCCGGCGGTGGCGGACGGAATCAAGGCGGAGGAGAACAAAGCCGACGGAGAGGTGGTCGGAGGCGGCGAGCTCCAAGGCGGGGTGGCGGCTGGCTGGCCTGCTGGAGGCGGCTCGGGGCAGAGGAGCGCTCCTCTCCCGGCGCCGTCGGAGGTGGCAACGAGGCAGCACGGGGCGGCTGCTCCCAACGAGGTGAAGAGAAAAGGGGATTTTGCTTTGAGTATAGAGAAAGGGAAAAAGAAACGGGATAAGAACAAGTGTGGAGCCTGCGTCCTTGGAGATAAGATAGATCGAGCCGCCATGTACAGTAGTTGTGCATTCCCTCAAAGAAAAAGAAATAGACTGTGTAGTGCGTAGCTATGGCATGTGGTGCATAGGCAGCACAGATGACTGTACAATCATAGTTGATGGCTAATATCAACTTAAACTGCAACCTAAAATGGCTGCACAATTTTAAAAAGGGATTGCGAAGAAGAAATAAGACATTATTGTACAAATAACAATATTTTCTGATGTTTATATATATTCTAATTAAATAAATTTATGAGTACCTCACATGCTCTATTTATGATGCAAAGTCTAATCATTTTTTTTGCCAACAACAGATTTCTACATTCTAGAAAACTCTCATGGATTCCAAGGAACAAAGAAGGAAAAGCGATAGAGAGCGATACGCACAGATGACCAAAGAAGAAAAAACATGAAAAATTGAAAAAGCATAGTGAAGCCTATCAGCAAAACAAAAGAATTGAAGATTCAATCAAGTTGTAAAAAATGTACACAAGGGAGAAAAAAGTATGCAAATATAACATAAAAAGGAAAAATATGCGCATGAGAAAGATAGAAATACGCAAATATGCATCTAGAACAAAACAAAGCTAGAATATAGCAAATTAGATCTAACAGTGAATTGAGGCGCAACGGACTAAGCAGAAGATTCAATTTGGTGGAGAATCCTGCATATGTCGCAGCAAAATTGGAACCTAGAACAACTATGCGACAAGAGCTTTACGATTAGCACACACGAGAGAAGCATACATGTGTGGATGCTGAACTAATATTTTTATTACCAGTATTGTAATCTAAAGATAGGGTCGTCCATCGGATTTTATGATCATGATTTATGTCCCATATTATAATATGAAGAATCTTATTGTTATTTCATTCATTCTTTTTGTCATCGTCAAACTTATTCTTTACCTAGCCAACCTAATTCATGGCAATTGACGTTTGTTTCGTTGTTAAGCATGTCATTTTTTTTCCCATTGCAATGCCCGGGCATGTTTGTGATAATTAAGTCGTGGTACTATTTTAAGTGATAGACAAACAAAATGTGTAATTTCAAAAGAACTTATAGTTTTTAGCAATTAACCCACAATACTACTTTAAGTGACATGAAGAAAATGTTTCAGTTTTTACAAAAGCCCCTGCAGTTCTCGAAAATCAACATGCAGTCCATATCATATATTTTTAAAATTCTTCATATTTTTTAAATTGTAACTTTAATTTTAACATGTTATATATGAATTTTGATTTAAAAAATGTGTAGAATCAGAATATTATGTTATTTTGATCATTAAATATTGTTAAAATGTTGTTTGGAGTGCAATCATCTATAATCGCGCATGCACACGACAACAAAACCTCGCAAGGGGGAAATAAAAAATTAGGGGTGTGTGTTATTTTTTTACTCCCGTTGCAACGCACGGGCTCTTTTGCTAGTTACAGTAACGTAAGGCATTGGACTTTGTAACATTGTTTTTTTCTTGTCGGCAACATATTTTTTCTTTTGACGTGTAGGTTGGGTCATGTTGGGTTGTTTTTTGACGGAATTAGAGTAACATAAATCCAAGGGTTTAGATTGATTGATTAAATTGATCGAACGGTTAAGAATTTTTTAATGACGTGGATTAACATAGAGGCTTTATTGGTGCCTCCAATTAGTAATAAGAAGATTGTAGGGGAAATGGGTTTATAGCAACATAGAAAATTACCAATACTTATTTTGAAAAACTGAAGAAACATGTTAATTATGACATATCTTCTCAAAAAAATCAATAGGAAAATGAATTAATTGCTACTGAGACAACAACCAAATTCTAGAACATCAGAAGCTATAATTAACTACAACAACGCTACAAGTTCTTACTCAAGTACAATAAATAACAAATTGAACATTTTATGAGGAAGGTAAATATAACTGCAATAGCATAGCAACATTATTTGGATGACACCAAATTGATACTAACAGGTGTGTACATGCACAAATTTTGTAACATACACAAATAGCACTAAGGCCATCCACTATGTATGCCAAAACTGGGGTAAAGACAACTGTTGCTACATCTCGCACCGGTGCACTGCAGTGGCGAGCCGATGCAGCGGAAAAAATTAGGGACCCAGACTCCGGAGCACGTAGTTGCTCCAATGTCCAGTTCCTTTGTGCCATAAATATTTAGTATTTTACTACTTCGCTGCTCGGATGTGTGGACCAAGGTTGGCTGCACAAACTGCCGAAGTGGTGCCAAATAATTTTCTAATGGCACCGCTGATGAGATGGCAACAATTTTAGATACTAGGTACAAACTATGACAGTGTCTTAGGATGCGTTTGGTTGAAGGTGTGGTGTGAATGGGTTGGGACCGTGACATTGTCTGAATCACATCCAACAAATGATTTGTAACAACGAAAGAGGGTCTAACCTTCTCTGCACATGCCAGAAACTTCCTCCCACTGTCCACAGATTCAAACGCAACTAGCTTCACACATGGAGATTGATGGTGACAACGAGCAGATAGATCTTCAGCCACCCCACTCCATTCGTTGCCACTGATGGTCCTAGGGAGCTACAAGAGGAAGAAATGACTCAAATCAACCACCGGGTAAAAATCCTTCATTCCAAGTCATAGTCCGAGAGAGAGAGAAGAGAGGCATACCCGGGTGGTGAAGGAGTAGTCACCGGAGGAGGAACCGCTAGAGAGGTCTTTGAAGAAGACCATGGCGACCCCGGCAGTAGAATGCGAGATGGCGAGAGCGAGGAAGCGGCTATAGCTTAGGAAGGAAGGAAGGAGGAAACATGAGAAATGCGACTTGAGCTCGGGGATAAATGGGGGAGGGGAAGGGGGGAGGGGGCGGGGGTAGATATTTTGGCGGTAGGGCAACATTTTGGAAATGTGGAGGGAAACTTTGCGCACGGTGCCGCCGAACCATTCAATTTGAACGATTGTGTGTATCGCAAACGATTCTTCTACCTTACGTGCATGGGATGAGTTTGATAATTCAAATTTTGGTGGAAGTTTCCCCGGGTACGTCATTGCATAATTTAACTAAGCTTGCTAATTTGGGCACACAAAACAGCATACAGCAGACATACCACACTAACTGGATCAAGCAATTTTAGTAATTAAATAGAGCCAGTTGACCTAAACATTGCTCTAACAAAAGACCAGCATTCAAAACAAAGCCTAAGTACGCATAATTTTAACAAATCCGACACCACGCCGGCCTATGCATGGCCGGTGTGAGATAATACGTCGATGACTTGTCCTGGCCACATGCCACCGTTGGTGGACTCCGCGACCCCCTGTTGAAGTCGACTCGGCCTCATCCTCGGCGTCACCCTCAAGGTTGTAGTACTCATAGTAGTGGTTGCGCTAGAGCTCGCATTGGTACTCCACCGGCGATTCCTTGACGGACAGACTCTTCTCTACCTTGACCTCGGCCACGCGCAACTTCTCCTCCCGGCGCTCCTCGATCTCCGCCGCCTCCTGCATCTCCAGCTCGCGCTCGGTGACCTCATGAGGAAGCAGGTGCTCCTTGGCCACCGCCGCCTTTTTGGACGTGGGTTGCATGCTGGAGTCCGAGGTGCCCTGGAATATCTTGGTGCGTGCACCCATGATCTTCGCGTGGATGGCCTCGACCCGGGCCAGGGCGACATCGGCGACACAGACGGCAGTTTGAGCTCTCTCAGCATTTGCAGCCGCCGTTGCAGCAGCAAATGCAGCCGTGTTGGCTGCTGCAGCTGCCGTGTTGGCTGCCGCAGACGCCCTCTCGGCGGAAGCAGCCGCGCTCAATGCGGATGCAACGACACTCTCGGCGTAGGAGGGCACGCTCTCGGCGCAGGCAGCGGCGCTTGGGGGGGTGCGGCGATCGTACGGGCCTTCACGAAGCATTTCCACAGCGTCATCTTTGCAAGAAGGGGGTGCGGGAAAGGGGATCGGGATTCATGGATTTGGGGGTTGCCAGCACTAGACCAGACGAGCCGGCAAAGCTTAAGGAGGGAGACTTAAATAGACCCATATATTTTCATCGCAAACGGTTCCTAGAAAACAACTGTGTGATGTTGTAGATAATTTTTATTAGCTATGAAGGACGAATTCAAACTAAAGTGGCAACAGATGGTCTTTTAAATGTACGAGAAATTTTGTAGTGCTATTACAACTGTCATGTCAAATTTTGGAAAATTTCAAGGGCCATTTGACCTTTTTAAGACATTTAAGCGATTTTCTAGCCATTTAATGACCGTAATTGAAATTTAAACTACAAGTACATGCAACAACTAACCATAACGGTTTGAAAACTCATATTTTGTGTACTTGTGTGCGATATAATTCCATGTGCAGTAAATTGGAAGGAATTTTCAAACTTATTGGTCAAACGGCTATGACACAATTAAGCATGGAGTGACATGGCATTTTAATTCCAAAAAATTAAAAAAAATCACAAACACATGAAACCTTGGTTGATGTAATGTCGCGCCACCAAGATGATGTGGTAAAAAGTTGGCATGTTTGACGAAAGTTTGGACACACACCCCTCACAAACCGGAGCAACTCACTAGAAGGCTCGTGGTTCCGAGAGGGACAATGCATGTTTGATGACGAACGGGAGATAGCTTCCTCTTACGCCCTTAATTTTTTTCCTATATTTAACATGCACTACTACAACTGTAATGTGAAATTTTGGAAAAATTTTGGGGCCATTTGACCTTTTAAATACATTGGAGTGATTTTCTAGCCATTTAATGACAGTAATTCAAATTTGAACTACATCTACATGCAATGGCTAACCATAATGGTTTGAAATATCATATTTGTGTAATTGTGTGCCAGTTAATTCCATGTGCAATAAATTGGAAGGAATTTTCAAACATATTTGTCTCACGACATGGACACGTACATATGTATGCATGGAGTGACATGGCATTTTAATTCCCAAAAAATTAAAAAAAATATCAGAAACACATGAAACCATGGTGATGTAATGTCATGCCACCAAGATAATGTGGTAAAAATTTTGGCATGTTTGACGAAAGTTTGGACACACACCCCTCAGAAACCGGAGCAACTCACTAGAAGGCTCGTGGTTCTGAGAGGGGCAATGCATGTTTGATGACGAACGGGAGATAGCTTCCTCTTATAGCCTTAATTTTTTTCTATATTTAACATGCACTACTACGACTGTCATGTGAAATTTTGGAAAATTTTAGGGGTCATTTGACCTTTTAAAGACATCTGAGTGATTTTCTAGCCATTTAATGACAGTAATTCAAATTTGAATTACATCTACATGCAATGGCTAACCATAATGGTTTGAAATATCATATTTGTGTAATTGTGTGCCAGTTAATTCCATGTGCAATAAATTAGAAGGAATTTTGAAACATATTTGTCTCACGACATGGACACGTGCATATGTATACATGGAGTGACATGGCATTTTAATTCCAAAAAAATTAAAAAAATATCAAAAACACATGAAACCATGGTGATGTAATGTCATGCCACCAAGATAATGTGGTAAAAAAATTGGCATGTTTGACGAAAGTTTGGCATTCAATTTTTTTCTATGTGTAAAGTGCACAACTATAACTGTTATGTGAAATTTTGGAAAATTCTAGGGGTCATTAGACCTTTTAAAGACATTTATGTGATTTTATAGCCATTTAATGACCGTATTTCAAATTTGAATGACATCTACATGCAACGGCTAACCACAACGGTTTGAAAAATCTTATTTGTGTACTTGTGTGCGAGTTAATTCCATGTGCAATAAATTAGAAGGAATTTTCAAACATATTTGTCTCACAACATGGACACATGCATATGTATGCATGGAGTGACATGGCATTTTAATTCCAAACAATAAAAAATAAGAAACACATGAAACCATGCTTCATATAATGTCATGCCACCAAGATGATATGGTAAATTTTTTGGCCTATTTGACGAAAGTTTGGACACACACCCTTCATAAACCAGAGCAACTCTGTAGAAGGCTCGTGGTTCCGAGAGGGAACGATGCATGTTTGATGACGAATGGGAGATAGCTTCCTCTTATGGCCTTCAATTTTTTTCTACATCTAACGTGCACTACTACAACTGTAATGTGAAATGTTGGAAAATTCTAGGGGTTATTTGACCTTTTAAAGACATTTAAGTGATTTTCTAGCCATTTTCTAGCCATTTAATAACCTTTTAAAGACATGCAATGCCTAACCAAAACGGTTTGAAAAACCATAGTTGTGTACTTGTGTGCGAGTTAATTCCATGTGTAGTAAATTAGAAAAAAAATCAAACATATTTGTCTCACGACATGGACACATGCATATGATGCATGGAGTAACATGGCATTTTAATTCCAAAAAATTAAAAAATATCAGAAACACATGAGATCTTGCTTGATGTAATGTCATGCCACCACGATGATTTGGTAAAATTTTTGGCCTGTTTAACGAAAGTTTGCACACACACCCTTCACAAACCGAAGCAACTCACTAGAAAGCTTCCTCTTATGGCCTTCAATTTTTTTCTACGTCTAACATGGACTACTACAACTGTAATGTGAAATTTTGGAAAATTTTGGGGGTCATTTAACCTTTTAAAAACATTTAAGTGATTTTCTAGCCATTTAATGACCGTAATTCAAATTTGAACTACATCTACATGCAGCGCCTAACCAAAATGGTTTGAAAACTCATATTGTGTACTTTTGGGCGAGTTAACTCCATGTGCAGTAAATTAGAAGGAATTTTCAAACATATTGGTCTCATGGCATGGGCACATGCATGGAGTGCCATGGCATTTTAATTACAAAAAATAAAAAAAATCAGAAAAACCTGATACCTTGCTTGATGTAATGTCATGCCACTAAGATGGTGTGTAAAAAAATTGGCATGTTTGACGAAAGTTAGGACACACACCCCAACTAAACCGGAGGAACTCACTAGAAGGTTCGTGGTTCCGATAGGGAACAATGCATATTTGAGGACGAACGGGAGATAGCTTCCTCTTACAGCCTTGAATTTTTTTCTATGTTTAAGGTGCACTAACACAACTGTCATGTGAAAATTTGGAAATTTCAGGGGTCATTTGACCTTTGTAAGACATTTAAGTGATTTTCTAGCCATTTAATGACCGTAATTCAAATTTGAACTACATCTATATGCAGCGCCTAACCATAACGGTTTGAAAAATCATATTTTTGTGTACTTTTGTGCGAGTTAAAAAATCATCAGATGACGTAAATATCTGGTGTTCAAAAAATAAAATGTAAAGATGTGGCAAGACAACCGACCCCCACACGATTGGCACTCTATCTCGCCGCTCGAGGTTTGGTAGGTGAGTGGCGGGGATCATTAATCAGAGACGGTTCCGCATTGGAAACCGTTAGCTATTATGTTCACACCTAGATTTTGGCTATTATGTTCACACATGGATTTTGCGGCGGGAATCATGTGTAATTCAAACTACAGTACTCGTAAATTTCGTTAGCTATTATGTTCACACATAGATTTTTCCTATTATGTTCCCACACGGATTTTCCTATGGGAATCATCTGTAATTCAAACTATAATACTCGTAAATTCTTGCGACCAGCGTGTGTACTGTCCCAGGGAAGACAGCACGCACCAGGGAGCTGCTGGCGAGGGGCTGCCGGAATACTGGCCCCAGGAGGGATTATTAGTTTTAGTATTGTTCATTTTCAATTTTATGCATTGTACATAGTAGTTAAGCATCATCACGTATATGTGATGATGTTATATATATAGTCTGTGATGAACTAATGGACAATTAATATATATCTATATATATTGTGAATTCCATTTTCTTTTTGTTTTCGTATACTACTTTGAATCTAGCTGTTATCATCCACATATACAGAATGGAAAGCGTATATACACACATTGAAACAGAATATATAAGAACGGAAAAGGAGTACACACATTGAAACAGAGGAATAAACAGAGCAATAATATGTTTGCTGTGAATACATAGCTATCCACGCCAAAATGACTCAGCAAAATAAAACGCGTCCATGAGACCATGACCAGCAGCCCTTGCATAAGGTACCTCTTGGCTCTGGCTGAACTCGTGCAGGCATTTGTCCAAGCGGTCGACATGCTCGCGGTACGTCTGGAGCGCGATCTCGAGATCCAAATTGGCTATTACATCAGAGATCACTAGCTCGAGGATGCGACGGGCATGTTCCTCTACTGCGACCAGGTGGACACCTGGGCCAAGGAGGCGGTCGAGCCTACGGACCAGCGCGTTGGCATCTAGCGGGTCGCCGACAAGGCGAATGGTGCCACCCGTGCGAACGGCACGGTGGGCGTGCAGTGTAAGTACGGTACGGCCAGCCTCTAGTGCAAGTACGGCGCTATGGGCATCTGCCCACTCCTGGCGAGGAATGGGGGTACTAACGGGACGTGTACCCAGTTGCGACGCCGTGTTGACAGCAGGCAATGGCCGATGGATCCGCTCTTTCTGTGGGCGTGTCGCGCCTCTCGCTCTATGGCGCTCCAACGGTATCGCCATGTGGCGAGCCGCAGCCTATCGATGCGGACGCGCCTAGCTTTCTCTGCGGTACGGCATCGATCATCTTGTGCAACGAGCTGTAGCCTGTCAGCGCTGACATGCATATCTCGATCTGCGGTGCTGAAGCGCCATGCGCCAAAGGTCTGCTCAACCCTGGCGATGACGCGCATCATGACGCCTGCTTGTTTTCCTCATCGACGAGGTTGATGGTAGAGGCGTGCTTGGAAAAGTGTTTTCCCACAACACACACGGCTTATTCCATCACAAATAGGTCGGATGGATCAACTGTATGCCACGTATCGCACATTGTCAAGAAGTAATGCAGTAGACCTTCTTTAATATGTGTTAAAAAAACAAGGAGCTCGAGGTTAAATTAACTCATGGGATGGGTCATATCAGTCATTTATTTTGACAGACATGACCCAACCTATCAGTTAATTTAACATCAACACAACTTGCCATCCAGTCACACATCTGACGGCCGCTCCAGCCCGAGCACACTTAACTTGAGAGTTCTCTTACATGAGCTACTGGTGGAACAGCTAGTCCTTGCTGATATTGGATGCCTCTTCGCATCCTTATGGCATATCCGGATGACCGCCCATCCCCCAATGGCCAATAGATGTTGTGTAGACAGAGCATATAACATACGTCTTATTAGAAGTAATCGTCGGTGTTATTATCGGTCTTCGCAGACATTTCTGATTACAGACCTGTTTGGCGCGTATCACACACATCTTGATATATTGAACCATTTATGTTCTCTTTTCTCAACGCAAACAGTTCATCCGAGTGAACCGCATGCCATATATCACACATACCTTGATCTGGTGACCGTTTCTATTGTGTTTCCTAATCACAAACAGTTCATCCGAGTGAACCGTATGTTGTATATCACACACACCTTCATCTGGCTGCCCGTTTCTTTTGTTCCTCCTCATCGCAAACAATTAATTGAACTGAACTGTGTGCCCTGCATCGCACACGCAACTAAAATCTGCACCATGTTTGATGTATCCTCCATTGGAAATGTTTTGCACCTTTTTGACGGTTTTTACACCACCGTTTGCGATTATTGTATTGCACACAGTTTTGTCGAAGGGTCTCTGATCGTAGTGTCGCATTAGCAGTATCCTGCAGTAGTGGGTGCTGGACTGCTGGTGCACCCACTGTCCCATGCCCTTATACCAAATATCTAGTTGTTCTTAATCTAATGCCCCTAGTAAAATGAAGCCATGCCACTGTTATAAGCCATGACAAGTTTAGCCAAATGTTTTTGCCAGTAATTGTTTGAGACTCCAACTGTTTCCTCTATAGTTTTTTGTGCAAACAGGGATATCTGTTTCACCTCGTTGCCATTGTGACCTTTTGGTGCACTGCACAAAACACTTCTTAAAAGAAGTGAATTTTACGTTGTTTAACTGGAATGTCAGAATGGAACCGTTGGTTCATTTCGGTGGAACTGCACATAGGGAGATCTGTGTTCCAATCCTCATCATCCATATTGGCACCATAACCTTCCTTTAGGTAAGAATGATATTTAATGCATGTGTTCATCTCTATTTTGCGACTTCCATGAGAAAATAATGCTATTGTTTACTAGTACACTTGTACTCCCTCACTGACAAAACCAATCCTAAAATAGAAGGCCAATCATGTACTTGGTTTCACCAACTGGTGAGGAGAAAGAGAAACAGAGCATGAAGAGGAAGAAGAAGAATAATAAATAGGAAATGTAGATCACACAATGGTACCGTCCTATGTTATCCTGACATCTTGCTAGTGGTATTGTATTGTTTTGTTGCTACTAGTCTTAATTTACTTGGAAGACTAGCAAGATGCCCGTGTGTTGCACGTAACATCAAGATGCATTTGTATGAGTAGTTTATATTGTGAGAGAAAAGGATTAACGAGTGAAATCCTTATTTGCAAATGTGGAGAGGGTTGTGGGTACCTTTTTTCAAAATTTCCATAGTTTCCTTCCTATCCGTCAGATATAAATCGGACGGCCTATATTTCAGGATGGCAGGCAGACCAACATGACTAACTCTGTTTTTCATAAGAGGAGTAGAGTAGATAAGAATAGAGTAGAGATAGATAGAGAAATGCAGCAGAGTAGTATTTGGGTTGACGACACATCATACTAATTAACTGGATTTTGGATGCATCTGTGACCCAGCTCTACACGATCAACAGTGCCAAGGTGATCTTGTTAAAGCCGAGGCCTCAGTCAAGGCCATTCAAGGGCTCCTGCAACGTTTACCTTACATGTGAGATGATCCTCCAGGGAGCCATTCCACTGCTACTGTCTCTCCTACAAGGGCCCTAAATGAATTAGGAAGCACTAATTTATTGCTGCCTAATTTTCCTGTCAGAGTTAAACAAATCTTTAGTAGCACCCTATGCTGAATCATGTTCGTGTGTATGTGTGTTTGTGGAGGTGAATCATGTGGTGCAGTAGGGAGGGAATCTTGGTAGTGTCATGACATAATATTGCAATTGTTTTGCATGTCAATTTATTGCCATTGGTTCAATGAGGCAATGTTTTGCGTATTGTCCGTCATGAATTTGATGCTACTATTAGAGTAATATGCTAATGTCTTTCTATCCTTTCTCTCTAAGTTAATGAAGGTTTCACCTTGTTCCTACTTGTGCAAATAGGGATCATGTTGTGCCAACCATACATTTTAGTGGAACTACACAAGACAATACAATGAACTGTATCCCAGCCAGTGCTTTAACTCTGTTGGAAGTTCTTGATAATCTTTCGATATAATCTCACCACTGGTAAACAAGAGTGATTTCAACCATACATTTGAAGTGCACAAAAATATATATACTATTGAGTGATTCCAGTGAGTGCTTTATCATCTCTTCTAGGACTACATGAATAAGCTTTTTTGCTCAGGTTGGTACCGGCCTATGTCCCTCTTCCATAGTAGTTTGTTATCATCTCTATTTGTATCGTGCAACTGTGATGAGAAACTCCTTTATCTTTGCACGTTAAAGTTTTGCAACCTATGATACATGGCAATGCTTTGAGTCTTGAGCTAATTGGCACTGATTAAATAAACTAATACCTCTCTTTAAGCAAGACTACTATGTTGCTAACTTTTCCCATTAAGATAATGAGGGTGCTTCTATTTGTTAGTGCATGTTTCATCACCTAGTCCCACTATTACAGTAATCTCACTCTCTCAATATATGTGCCAACAGGGATGCTCGATTTTGGTGGAACTGCAAAAACACTTTGGGTGCTTCATTGCCTCAACTACTTCCTTCATTTCCTGTCAGTCGCTTATCTCAGCTTGCTTCCTTCCTTTCCTGTCAGTCGCTTCACTTATCTCGTCTTCTAGTAAAAGGAAATAGTAATTGATATGCTACCTCACATAGGTTGGTACCGGTCTTTATCCTAATTATTGTGCTTGTCATATGTATTGGTAATTTGGTATTGTGCTAGTGTTTGCCGATCTCATAAAGGAGTAACTTGAAGCCTGAACTCGTAGGAAAATCATTACATTGGGCGATTTTAGTAGAACTGCACAAAAAACTCAGATGGAGAGGTACTTATGTTGCTGCTATGTACTCCAAAGTTCACTTTGACAAGCATCGATGTTCAAAAGAAGAAGTGCTTATATTCATTCGAGTATCAACCAGCATCAACCAGTTGTCAAACTCCAAGTATTAGGAGAGTGAACGCCAAAAATATTGCTTGGCGCATAGCCCAGAAAAACATAGTCCAGTCTTTGGTCCCAACTTGTGCCTTTTGGTTATAGGCACATATGGTAGCGAACTGTGTGGCATGGAGTCTAAAGATTCCAGACAAGTTGGTTGACACATATATTCATCTAGCAATTAATCAGTTTGCACGCCAGGGATGCTCCATTTCAGTTGAACTACACAAAAAATTTGGGTGGTTCATTTTTTCAACCGCCTCCTTTCTTGTCTGCAATGTAGACTTCTAGCGAGCTACAGGACCAAGATGAGCCAGTAAACTAGTTGGATGAAAGTAGTGACCAAGTTGCTCAAACCTCCCTCAGCACGATGTCGCTATTTCGAGGATAAACCTACAAGCAAAGTTCAAATTGTTTGTGTTGCCTCTTATGTACTCGAAAGTTTACTCGTACAAGCATTAATTTTAGCAAGAAGTACCTCTGACTGAACACCATTTACCAGTCTGTACCCTAGGTAATTAAAGTCTGTCCATGGATTATATTGGCTGTGATCTCAATCATTTGGATGCATAAACATACTAAACATGTGTATATCTGAATATTTTTTCTGAATTATCTATGAATATTGTCTTGTGATCTATCAATCATTTGGATGCATAGACATGCTAAACTTGTATATATATATATATGAATCCTTTGAGTTGTTGATTGTGAATGTTGGCTATGAATATGAGTGTGTCCTGTGAACCTGATTTTGATACGAATGTTACCTTTTCTGTTGTACTTGTGTGTGAACTTGTTAGTATGTCTACTATGGGATTTGTGGTGCATGGGTGTCAACGGCGCACCTTCTTCCTGAGAAGGATTGCACCTGCTTGTTAGGGTAGCAACGACGCATCAGCTCTTTTTAATCTTTTTGCTCTGGCTTCCCCCATCCCCGCTCAACCCCTGCCATAATGTTTTTGGCCTCAAAACAAACACAGTACTGCGTTGTTTTTGGGATTGATGAAAAATCGAGTGCTGCTTTCTGTAGGTTGGCCCGCCCAGCAAATGGGTTGCTGGTCCACCACGAACTGGGAGGTTAAAAATACAAGTTGTATGGTGTGGAGGCACGTAAAAAAACGCCAAGAGCCATCCACTGAAAATAATAATCATGTCTGATGTGCTTCCACAGTCGCGCCGCCGGCCCCCTCTTTAATCCAGTTTGCTCCATTCCCCAACTGGCAGCACAGAACAGAAGTTTATTTCCCCCTCGGGCCTACTAGGGGATTTCAGAAGCGCGACAAAGAATGCAACACCGGTGATGGCTTCTTGTCTAAGTGATTTTCACATAAGAAACTGCATGTTTCAGAGGCAGAGCATTTAAATCAACAAGCACTTTTCAAACATGGATAAAAGAATGTTGGAAATTTTATTCATGGTAAAAAATGGAACTAACAACAAGTTAACATCATGCTGAATAAAAGTCAAAAAGATATTTTTCATCTGGGTAAACTAGGGAGGGAATTTTGGCAAGTGTTAGATATTTTTCGTCTACACCAGTTGGAATCGAACCCGGGCAGTATAGCTTTTGGGTGAGAGGGCTGCACCCACCGGGCTAGCGTGGTATGTTCGAAAGAATGAAGGCCTCTACCCCGGCTCCGGTTCTTTCCAGTCAGTGTGCGCTCGCTGTGGCGCCGCCGTATGCCGTTGTCAACATGCTAAAGAAACAAGAGGAATCTGGAGAGGACTGTACGCCAGGAGACTGACAGTGGGGACCCACCAGGTCCAAGCCGTATATGCAAGCAAGTGCCCCATTGGAAAAAAGCTTCCTCCTAATTGTATACTGACGTTGGTGCCCATGGGTTTGTCAACCTTAGTCAATAAACGAAATAAATTTCCAACGACGACTATCATCGGGGAGGTTTTTTTTCATGGGTACCGGGATCTTTTGTTGTTGTTGTTGTTGTTGTTGCGGGAAAGGGGTATCGGGGATCTAGCTGGTATCATTATTTTCCAAAGGGCGAACAAGTATCAGCTAGGCCTAGATTTTGGTTTTTAATATGCATAGCCCACGACGTACAAAGACAATGGTTTCAACTTATTTTTTGAGGTCCATACTGGCCTATGGGCCTCCTAGTGTAGGTTTTACTTTTTCTTAAAGATCGGTACCATATTATATATATTTATATTATTACTATTATTGTATATTTAATAGATACTTATATATACATTATAAAAACATCCCACATGTTATTAACATATAAAACTAAATGTTTGACAGAACTTGGCAAGGAAAATCCTGGTTGTTTTTGACTCACAGGCAAGGAAAATCCTTGTGATTGCGTACAAAAGCTTGTGAAGATTTTAAGGACCAATGTAATAATATTGCGCTCATTTTTTTTTTGAGAAATAACTTGCTAATTTGTAATTTTATATAAAGAAAATATGTCGCTCCGGTTGATTTTTTGATATTAATTGCTCCTTCTAACCTAACATTGTATATAGAACGAGTCCAGCTAATTCGTGTATTTCAAGAAAGTGTAAATGGGCTGGGATTTCTTAGAAAATATTAAATGGGCCGCATTTACGTGAAATTATTTGTTCACCCAGCCGAGCAAATGGACCGTAAATTCTCGAAAACATGGGTTAAATATATGCCACATTTTTGCAGGCTGACATGTGGGCCAATAGGTTGAAGCCTACGCAAGGTGTTGTCAACTTGGTCAACAAATGATGATGACATCCACATCCATTGGATTTATATCCAACGGCCGACATGCACCTTCAATCTCTCGTCTTCTTCCTCCAGTGTCGCCGGGACCGCCTGCTCCGGCCTCCGGCAGCTAGCGACTCTGCTTAGCACGCATCACTGCGAAGCGCTACCGCACCGTCGACTAGGATGTCCCTCCACCCCTCCACAACTCCTATTATTCTCCACCGGCTGTAGCCCCACGCTGCACCAAAACTAGTTATAACCCTTGTACTCCTCTCAATCTGCGACTCCACTGCCGCGTCTTCCCATCTCCGGCTCATTCCCGTCCGGGGCCTCGAGGTCGTCCACTGCCTCGCTGCACTCGGCGCGGCGTGGTCAACAAACGAGAGTCATCGGAAGAGGATTGTACGTGGAGAGCCTGACGGCTGGGACCCACGAGGTCCATGGTCGTATGCAAGGAAAGTTCCTCCTTATTAAGCTCAAAAAAATGTTTCCTCCCCCTGACAGCTGGGACCCACTGGCTGTATCTTCGCACGGAAGGAAGTGCCTCCTTGTCATGGGAAAAAACTATTACTCCCAATGATATCTAGGACCTGACAGATTTGGTGGCTGACTTGTTGGCCTACTAAGCTAACATGTACGCAGGGCTTTGTCAACTTAATCAACAAATGATTCTAGCAGCTGGACTGTTGGATGTTAAGCACCATACGAGAAATAGAGTTCAATCAAACTGATAATCAAGCATGATAAATGGTATTGATGAAACTAGAATCAATGGGAGATGTGTGGAACTAGCTAGTACTACTTACTTTTCAGGTGTGTAAATCACGGCTCCCTCGGCAGTCCGAAACTATTCCGGTGAACTCTTTCCAAACCATGCCAAACAAAGAAAATAATTACTTGATATCAGCAAATGAACAAAGTTGCTGATATGGTGCGATAATGATCGATGGAAATAACTTCTGGAGCATTGTAGTCATGTACGCATAGTCCTGGGGCTCTTTTCATCTCGAGTCTAAGACAATTACTACTCCCCGGTCAAGCTTAATATCTAGCAAAATAAAGTGGAAGCTGCGCACACATGCATAACTCAGCCATTACATTACTATAACCTGGAGTAAGCGAAACCAAATATGCACAAGACAATAACACTCACTTGAAGTTCTAAGGAAAGAGTATTTTCCCTTTGTTTTGATTTTGAAGTAACGATTGTAGCAAGTTGTCCTCAGTAGCTTTGACTCTCTTTTTAACCAACCATTCATTTATGGTATTTCGGTTAATGAACCCAATGTCATAGATTTGTGCTTTTTTACATTCGGCGATCTTCAATCTGCATAATATAGTGAGAATAATTATATATACATGCAATTAAAGAGCTGAGCTATAGAGACTTAATTACAGAAGTTATACTTACACACAGTAGCAAGTCATGAGTTATTCGCACTACTAGGAAAAGGGCTAAAGATGAAATTGACACTAATGGCGCACCAGAGAAGTGGTGCGCCACTACTATATACTAATGACGCACCATGTGGAGATGCACCATTAGTGTGGAAGACACTAATGGCGCACCAGGCACACGATGCGCCACTAGTAACAAAATGTTTTTTTTCTTTTTTTCAAACATACTAATGGCGCATCCGGGCAGAGTGCGCCATTAGTAGTTAGAACTACTAATGGCGCACCAGCCATAGAGTGCGCCACTACTGTATTTTTTTTACTTTTTTGCAAAACTACTAATGGCGCACCGTTGCATAGTGCGCCATTACTAGTGCACTGTGCCACGGTGCGCCATTAGTACATTTTTTTTACTTTTTTGCAAAACTACTAATGGCGCATGTCTATGTGGTGCGCCATTAGTATGTTGGGTTACTAATGGCGCATGGCTGTGTGGTGCGCCATTAGTAACCTGGGACCAACTAGATATTTTTGGACAGCCACACCTACACACTCACTTTCCCCACTTCATTCCCCCCACCTCCTTCTCTAAGCTTGTCGGCTGCCTCCTTCTCCTCACCTCATTTGCACCATAGATTCATCAAAATTAAGTGTTGAAATTACCTTTTTTTGATAGGTAAGTAAGGGGAAAGCTATCTTCATGTTGTAGTTCTACTTTTTTTCTCCCTAGCTCGCTCCAACAACGTGCACATGCACTTTTTGTGGCCTAGCTAGATCTATGTATGTTTGTGGTGTTGCATATGTTTGTGGTGTTGCATATATGTTTGTGTTTGCAGGTACCGGTATTTGAAATGCGATAGTTGCCAATATTTTGCCGGAATGTTGATTCATTTCCGTTTCGGCGAGAATTTTGGCACTATGCATTCTTTTTGGTCCTATTTTTAGGGAAAGTCATGCCAAATTTTTTCTTGGTTCTAAAATATCATTTTGCTCTACCCCGCAGGCGACCATGGTCCGCACGATGACCGAAGCCATCGTGAATAGGTTTTTGAGCTCCATGAAGGCCGAGATGCTTCAAAAGAACGAGATGGAGATAAGATGTCCGTGTCGAAGATGCAAGCTGAAGAGCCTTATTGCGTACCCGGATTCCGGGCAGGTGCGGGACCACCTGCTCTTGCGTGGTTTCATGGATGGCTATCGGTGGCAAGGTGATGAAGATGACTATGAAGTCGTCCATGGGGGCCGGGCAAGAAATGAGGAAGGGCAGCAAGACAACCACCACGGCTCGTGCGGGCGAGAAGACGAAGAATCTCCAGGACATGATCACGACGGTGATGCTGTACACAATCATCATGTAGAAGATGCCGGACATGATGATGAGGAAGATGCCGGAGCAGACGAAGGGCATGATCATGAAGATCAAGATGCCGGAGGAGCAGACGACGATGGACCATCGATGGGCTGGGTGCAGGACCCTCATATTCAAGAGCTGCTTCTCAAGCAGACGGATAACGCAAGAGCTGCCGCCCGAGAGAAAGCCAAGCTAGATCAACTGGAGATAGACGCGATTACTCCATTGTATGAAGGATGCAGACCCGAGGATACCCGCCTGAAAGTAAGGCTCATGGCTTTGGAGATGAAGGTAAAACACAAAATGACCGACGCATGCTTCGACGAGAACATGTCATTCTGGCACGAACGTCTTCCCAAGGGGAACAAGTGCCCGACCAGTTTCGAGGAGGCGAAGAAAGTCATGTGTCCTCTGGATTTACCGCACGTGAAATACCATGTGTGCATGAACAATTGCATCATTTATCGGGGCGAGCACGCGGAGTCTACCATATGTCCGGTGTGCGGCGTCACTCGATACAAGAAGAGGAAGAAAGCTCCTCGAAAAGTGGTGTGGTACTTTCCGATCACTCCTCGTCTGCAGCGGTATTTCACGGACCCTAAGGTAGCAAAGCTCCTACGTTGGCACGCGGATAGGGAGGAGAAGAAGCGAGAAGATGACGCAAATGATCCGGAGATAAATAAAAAAGACAAGATGCTGAGTCACCCTAAGGATGGGAGCCAGTGGCAAGCGTTGAACTTCGAACACCCAGAATTTGGGAAGGATCCAAGGAACATCGTGCCGGGCGCGAGCACCGATGGAGCCAATCCGTTTGGCAGCCAGAGAAGCACACATAGCACCTGGCCTGTGTTTGTGTGGATGTACAACCTTCCCCCTGGTTTTGCATGAAGAGGAAGTACATTCACATGAGTATGCTAATTGAAGGGCCGAAACAACCAGGGAATGACATCAATCTTTATCTAGGGCTGCTGAAAGAGGAGCTAGACACGCTGTGGAAAACGCCAGCCAATACGTGGGACGCTGCAGAGAAAGAATATTTCCGTATGAGAGCCACACTGCTCACGACGGTGCACGACTATCTCGGTTACGGATATCTCGCGGGGCAGGTGGTCCATGGATTTTCTGCATGCGTCAGGTGCATGGATGACACAACGTATCGCCAGCTAGATAGAGATCCCGGGTCTTTGAAAACCGTGTTCATGGGCCATCGAAGGTGGCTTCGCGACGATGACCCGTGGAGGAAACACAAGGATCTGTTCGATGGTGAAACCGAACTCTGAAGACGCCCGCGTATGAGGAGCGGCGAGGAAATAGACGGGCTGATGAAAAATTGGAAAGATTGCCCACTGCCGGGAAAGAAGCAAAAGGCGCCAGAGCCGGGAAAGAAGCGAAAGGCGCCAGAGCCGCTACTGAAGGTATGGAAAACGAGGTCTGTTTTCTGGGACTTGCCGTACTAGAAGATCCACCGTGTGCCTCACAGCCTTGATGCCATGCATATAACGAAGAACGTGTGCGAGAGTCTGCTTGGTACCCTGCTCAACATGCCAGAGAGGACCAAAGATGGGCTGAAAGCAAGGGCAGACTTGAAATCAATGGGCATTAGGCAGGAGCTTCATGCTAGTGATGATGATGATGATGATGATCATGAGGCGAAGCAGGACACAAAAAGTCGTCGCAAAGGCAAAAAGGCCAAGAAGACCGGAAATGACTACCCTCCCGCATGCTTCACTCTAAGTCAGGAGGAGATTGAGCAGTTTTTCACCTGCCTCGTAGGAGTAAAACTTCCTTACGGTTACGCGGGGAAGATAAGCAGATACCTAGACCCAGCGAAGCAGAAGTTCAGCGGGATGAAGTCTCACGACTGTCACGTGCTGATGACGCAGATACTTCCAGTTGCAATCCGTGGGATCATGGACGCGCACGTCCGTGAAACGCTATTTGGCCTATGCAACTTTTTCGACGTCATCTCTCGGAAGTCGGTTGGCGTGAGGCAACTCAGAAGGCTACAGGAAGAGATCGTGGTGATACTATGCGAGCTTGAGATGTACTTCCCGCCCGCATTCTTCGACGTTATGGTGCATCTGCTGGTCCATATCGTGGAGGATATCATCCAACTCGGGCCGACGTTCCTGCACAGCATGATGCCGTTCGAAAGGATGAATGGTGTCATCAAAGGATACGTTCGCAACATGTCACGTCCAGAGGGAAGTATAGCCAGGGGCTTTCTGACCGAAGAGTGCATCTCCTACTGCACGAATTATCTAGGCATCGAGAACCCCGTTGGTCTGCCCGTCAACAGGCACCTCGGCAGGCTCGCTGGATGGGGTCACCGTGAGGGTCGCCGCGAAATGCATGTCGACTTCGAGGGTCGACTCGCCGACTTTGAAAGAGCAAACCTAGTCGCGCTACAACACATAGACGTGGTCGATCCTTGGGTGGTAGAGCACAAAACCTTTATTGAGAAGACGTACAATGACCGAGGCCAACAGAGGACGGACGGAGATATAATCAAAGAGCACAACTCATGTTTCACGCGTTGGTTCAAGCAGAAGCTTCTGTCGTACCCTTTACATGAGGATTCTTCCGCGGAAGAACAACTCATATTCGCCTTGTCACAGGGCGCCGAGCACAACCTGATGACCTATGAGGCGTACGATATCAACGGCTACACATTCTACACCGAGGACAAGGACATGAAGAGCGATGGTTATCAGAACTCCGGGGTAACGATGGAATCCTACACCGGTAACGACAAGGACAGATACTACGGAAGGATCGAGGAGATCTGGGAGCTGAGCTACGCTGGAGAGAAGGTCCCGATGTTCCGTGTCAGATGGGCCAAGAGCGTCCTAAAAGAAGACCGGTATTTCACCACCATGGTTATACCCGAAGCCAAATCCAAGACCGCGGGCGCAAACGTCACCGCGAAAAATGAGCCATGGGTACTGGCTTCACAAGTGGACCAATGCTTCTTCATTACCGACCCGTCAAAGCCCAGTCGTGTTGTCGTGAGGAGAGGCAAAAGGAAGATCATTGGAATGGATGGAATAGCCAATGATCAAGACTTCGACAAGTACGCGAACCGAAGATCGAACATGACGACGACGATGAAGTAGCAGCATACACCACAAGAAGAAGCAGGACCACCCTACCTAAAGGGCGTCTGTTCCACAGAAGAACTCCATTTGCGAAAAATAAGGGCAAGAAGATTGTGAACAGATAGCTAGCTAAGACCGATTGTATTTAAATTGTAGCCTTCATCTCTCGGGCACTTTTTGATATCATGAATATTTTTAAATTTCATGGGCACTTTTTGAATTCATGAATATTTTTTCAAATTTGATGATATTTTTTCATATTCAATATGAAAAAATATTGAATATTCATGAGGACACTCGATCTCGATCCCCCTCCCTCTCGATAGCTATCCCCCTCGCCGCCGAGCACCCCCCGCCCCCCCCCCCGCACCCTCCCCCGCTCCACCGCCGCCGCCGACCCCCGCACCCTCCCCCACTCCACCGCCGCCGACGACCCACCACACCCTCCCCCGCTCCAACGCCGCCGCCGACACCCCGCACCTTCCCCCGGCCCGCTCCACCGCCGACACCCGCACCCTCCCCCACTTTTTGAAGATATTTTTAAATAACAAATTTTATGATATTTTCAAATAAGAAATTTGATGATATCTTCAAATAACAAATTTGATGATATTTTCAATTAAAAATAAAAAAACAAATTTGATGATATTTTCAAAAACAATTTGATGATATTTGATGATATCTTCTATTCTAGTCCTCATGAAAATAACAAATTTGATAAAAAAACAAATTATTAGATGCAACAAGAAATAATGAAAAAAATGTTACTAATGGCACACCAGAGGAGGGTGCACCATTGCTGTCAGAAAAAAAGTTACTAATGGCGTACCAGAGGAGGGTGCGCAATTGCTATCAGAAAAAAACTACTAATGGCGCACCAGAGGGTGGTGCGCCATTGCTATAGTGTCTAGCTGGATACCCCTTCGCCCGATCCCCCCTTTCCTCTCCCTCGCCAGATCCCCTTCCCTCCCCCGCCGCGCCCGCTCGGACGACCCCCGGCCCGCTCCAATGACCCCACGCCCACTCCACCCCGCTCTGGCTCCCCCGCGCCCGCTCTGACGACCCCCGCGCCCGCTCCACACCCTAGCACCTCCCCACATCCCCTCCCATCGTGCTGCTTCACCTGACTAGGTCGTCCCCGTCGACACCGCATCGTCCCCGCGACCACCGTCGTCCTCGCACCCCACCAAGGAGTCCAGGAGCTCTGCAGTGTTCTTCTACGTCATCTACGACCAGCCGTTCGAGCTCGACGACTCTGCATCGTGCGGATCAAGGTCTTCTTCCACCTCCGGCCACCGCGGCCTCACCGTCGATCCGCGTCACCTCATCAACCCCGGCCCCGCACGAGCTCGCCATTGTTTTCCTCTTGGTAAGCTGCACCAGTTCCCCTTGCACCCCCTTCGATTTCGTTGCCGTAGACCGTCGCACCACCGCGCCCCAGCTCCTGGTTGCCGCCCCCCATGGCCGTGCTCCCCTCGGCCCCTAGCCACGCCCTGGCCCCGCCCAGGCGCGCTCACCGCACCCTAGCACCGCCCGTGCGGTGCGTGCATGGGTGTGTGTCCGTTCGTTCCATTGGGATTGATTGGTGTGTCAAGTGCTATCTAGTTTGTTCTGTGTTCGGGCTGCGATGTGGAAGATGAGATTTAATTTGGCTGAACAGACGAACATCAAGTTGGGAGGCAACAGATTTGTACACAGCAATTTTATCAGATTAGTTAGTTCCACATTTTCTGAGGTTTAGGTACTTGCGATTTTCCTATCCTGAACCTGAGGGCACAGGGAAAGAATGAATGGTTGTATTCTTTTTCCGAGCGAGCTGGTACTGTACTGTTGGTAATATTTTGCAGTACTCCTGTAATTTTTATATTCAGGGTTGGCTTTGTTTCCCCAAAACTGTTACGTTACCATGTTATCATTATTAGTTGGTTGCTGCCTTTCGGTTCTTTTGGTTACAGACAGGTAGATTTTGTGGTACGAGTGGTTGTAAAGTCTCTCTCTCGGTAGTTGGCAGTTGGCACATACTCGGCTCAGTGTGAGTAGCTTGCTCACTCCACTGAATCTGATGACACAAAGGGGAGCTTAGGCTTACAAAGATTGTAAAGTTAGTATTCCACTATGCAATGCAAGGATCCGATGCATTCGTTGTTGCACCTGTTAATGTCCTGATGCAGTGATGCACATGCTACTGATAAAAGCAATTGGGCCGCTAGTGAAATGGAGCACTCCCAATCAAATTTCTACTATTGGTCTCCTATAAAATTATGAATCATGCAATATACCTTGTTACTAAGTGCATAATCAAGTGCCCTTTAGTTATTTACTATTTCAGAATGTCTTAAGCTGACACCTACTCTCAGCATATGACTCTAGCAGCTACTTGTTGTACCTATTTTGTTTCATACAGTACTGAATTTGTATGCCTATGCTTGATAATTTTGTTTCATATAGCTTTCTAGCTCCTTAGGGGGGTTGTTCCTCTTTACAGGTGTGTTAAACAGGGTTTTATGTGGTCATATGGAGTTTATTAGGTAGAGAAAGTACCTTGTGATTTTTCTAATTTTGGACATATATCAAGTCTCACCAAGACATCTTCATTACAACACTCAGCTTATCCAAGACATCTTCATTACATTCTAGACAGGATAGAAGCCTACTTTGTTTAGAAACAGAGTCAGAATTTGAAAAGGAAAACCCTTAAGCCAAACATACAACAAGCATTGACAACATAAGTGGAGACACTAATTTTCTCTGACTTGTGGAGGCTCTAATCCTCAGGGATCATGGCTAAAATAATTTTCCATGCCTGATTAGTGATTATCTGAATTAGTTTGTAAACTGTAGAGGTGGTTAGGCTCTGGTTAAAAATAAAAACAATAATAGAAGTTTTGTATTTTCTAAGTAAAAAACCCCACATATGCACCAGGATGTGATCTGTCAGAACCAAAGTAGACCTATCTCTGCATTAGTTGTTTTGTGCTTCAAGTGTCCCAGTCAAGGACAAACTGAGTGGTTGCAAAATAATATTATGTGGTCAATGTGGATTTACTATTTTCTGGTGATAGTTCTGAACTGGTAAATAAGTTAACATGCGTAAGTGAGACTTGGCATTTTAAAGCTTAGGGTCTTCAACTTCAACCATGAATTGGGATGATAATGTTATTTTGCCTTCTTAACAGAATGGTGTCATAATCAGAACAAAGCTGCTGCAAATGCATACCTTTTTTTACAAGTGCATCTGCACCTTCTGATCCATTTAGAGTTATCATAAATATATTTCCAAGGTTTTTTTCATTTCACTGTAGAGTCTTTGCTTCTGGACTCAATGCACATTCATCAGTCATAAGAGATAAATACTAGTAAGTCAAGGGCACCAGAATTTGATCATGCCTCTTTTGAGAAGTATGTCTATTGATTCAAAATTGATCATACTATTGATGATTTTTTGTTGGGTGACCTATTATATCTGGAATGGAAGCTCACATAAGTTGAGCTGATTTTTTTCCATATGAAAGCAGAGGACCATATGGTCTGTGGCTGGGTTTTGTCTCCGACCATTGTGTCGTGATGAATTTGCAGGTACCCCGAGAGGCCCTTGAGTTTGCCGGAATGTCGATTAACTTCCGTTCCGGCAAATTCGGGTACTCCATATGTCCTATTTTCAGCAAAGGTCATGCTGAAATTTTCCGTGAATTTTAGCATGACTTTGCTAAAAATAGGACATATGGGGTACTTGCGACTAATGCATGGGCCGGGGTATCTTAGTACTTAGTTAAGTAGGATCAACTGCCCCGCCATTCTTGCTGCATTAAACCATAGGTGGCAATAGAGCCAAGTGATTAGGCCCAACTTAGAATTCTCCTTAGCATCGATAAACCCTAGATGATAAACCCAACATAGGTGGCAATAGAGCCAAGTGATTAGTGCCAAGTGATTAGGCCCAACCTAGGGTGCCTCGGCATCGATAAACCCTAAATGATGAAAACTTAACTTGGCTTCTATAGGGTGCCTCGGTGTCGATGAGAACCTAAATGATGTACGCTTAGGCTTTTAGGGTGCCTCGGCGTCGACAACCTAAAAACTAGCTTAGGATCCCGCGAAACCCTAAATGATAAAAGCTTAGCTTTTAGGATGCCTCGGTGTCGACAAACCCTAAATGATGAGACCATGATCTTGTTCCTTGACAATAACCAACTTTTTGACCAAACTTTTTTCCTATTTAGAGCGAAACATGGCCCACAACGATGAGGCCGGCGGTTCGGGCGGCAAGCAATTCTGGGAGCTGTCCCAGGAGTTGGAGGAAGAACCTCACCGCTATGAGGACGCCGCGGAAGACACTGATCCTGACTACACAACCCCTAGTGGCGTCGGGGATGACACCACTGATGATGGCGCCGCGGATGCCACCACTGATGATGGCAGCACACGCACAGATGGCAGCCAACCGAAGAGGCAACGGAAGGACCGGCGCCCGAACGTGCTCGGCACCGTCAGGGAGGAATTTACTGAAGTGAACTCCGACGGGCATCCGACGGCGCCCAAACACGTAGTCAAGGGGTACTCGGTTCAGCTCGGGTGCATTCTCCGGAGCACCGCCTCGATCAACACCGAGAACCTAAGGCATAAGGACCGAGGGAATTTGCGCAACCTCCTCTTCACGAAGCTGCACGAACGATACAAGTTCCCCGCTGAGTTCGCAAACACACGTCTCTCGGGGAATAAAGTGAACGGTGCCACCCTCATGAGGATGAGCACGGCCCTGTCTACTTGGAAAAGCACAGTGAAGGCAATGATTGACAAAGGTGATAGTTATGAGAAGATCAAGGCGAAATATCCTTTGATTAGCGAAGATGACTACAAGGAGTTCAAGATCAAGTGCAAGAGCCCCGCAACCTCCGAATCAAGTCAGTGGGGGAAAGAAATGCGGAAGTTGAACATAGGGGTCCACCAACTCGGTCCCGGCGGTTACAGAGTGGCGGAGCCTATATGGGACAAGGAGGACGCGGAGCATGTCGAGCAAGGCCTACCGCCCCACTTCGAGAAATACCGTGACAAGCAGACCAGGAACTTTCTCAGGGCCCGGTACAAGGAGGACCCGGTAACAAAGGAGCTTACCGGATCCGAAGACCAAGGCGCTTGAGCTTGTTCTGGTAAGGAATACACCCCCGCGTAATTAGCTCCATATGGTTGCATTCTAATTAATCCCCAATATTTCTAAATGGTTCACGTTCCTTCCGCGGGACAAAGAAAGCAGTAGCGCGGGGCCGTCTCAGAGCTCCCCTTTCGACACCCCTTTGAATAGGGCGTTGAACGTAATGAAAAACAAGGATAAGCTCAGTAAGCCAACGTCAGCTGGTCGTGTGGCCGGCAAAGGCTTGTCCACAAAATGGTCGTCATACTATACCGCTGGTGGGCGAAAGGAGAAAAAGACCAGCTCGGAAAGCCAGTCGCGCGAGGTTGAAGCACTCAAGGCGCAAGTGGCGCGGATTCCGGAGATGGTCCAAGAGCAAGTGCAACAACAACTGGGATCGACGCTCACCGGCATTATGCCTACCTTGATTCATGGGATAACGACGTGGATTGCGGGTGGCCAACAGGGGCCGCCCCCGATTCCCAGCTTCACGGCCAGCAACTCGCACAACGCGCAGGCGGCGCCATTGGTGTCTCCGGCGGCGGCGGTATTGGTGTCTACGGCGGCGGCGCCATTGGTGTCTCCGGCGGCGGCGGTATTGGTGTCTCCGACGCCGGCATTGGAGCTTAATGCACCCAGGTGTACGCCGGCCGGCACCTCGCCAGCAAGCGGGCCCTCCGTCAGTTGCACGCCCGCCATTGGCGCTGCCTCGACATTAGCCGAGCTCGATGGCATCACGGTAACTAAGCCTCTCGGTTGAGGACTTCATCTCCTTGCCTTTGACTGGGCATCCCTGATGCCATACATGTTTTCGCAGGGCGCCGCCGACGTTCCTTGCACTCTCCTGCACTTCGTGGGCGGCGAGTTGGTCGATGTCGCCAAGGGCAGAATCGTTCAACCGGGCAACCCCGTGTTCCACGGTAATCCGATGCCACCCACAATGTATAGGGTTGAAGTGGTTCGGGTGCTGCCAGGCTGCGACGAGCTGTTACCTCCGATTCGACCCGCTGGGGCCGATGAAGAAGATGAGATGACCCTCAGCGCCTGCGTAAGTTGGCCCCTGCTTTGGCCGAAGAGCCAGATTCGTTTGGGGGCGGGGGACACCACCCCACAGACAAGACCGCCAGTCGTGCCGGCGCCAAGCCATGGCAAGAATGCCGCAAGGCTACCAGACATGCCGGACATCCCTATGGCACAGGATCCGGACATGCATATGGCACAAGATCCGGACGATGACGATAATGGTACATTTACCAATGTTGATAAGTAATTTGCCGAACATGGGTACGATGACGAGTTCTGCGGGCCTCCTTCTCAAGAACCCAACCAAGACGACCGCAATCTAGCTGGTACGTCGGAGAATCTCAGTTGCAACAGGCGTCGTCTAGCGTTCAGTTCTCAGGAGACGCCTCTAGCTACCGCCTTCACCGAGCCTCAGATAGCTGAGGTGCAAAATATTATCAGCCCCAACACGCTCAAGAAGGCGGTCTTTGAGCAGAACTCGGTCCCATTACAATAGATCAAGAAGAAGAGCCGGAAATGGCAGACTAAAAAGGGCGCCGGTGCGAGCTAGCCGGCACCGAGTATGATCCGTGCTCAGCCGGCACCTCAATGCTGCAACCGGTGCTATGCGGAGTCTACACGACAGTGTTCTTTCTTTGGAGAAGCGGCGTCTAAGAGAGAATGATGTGGCATACCCGGTTTTCGTGGCCAAGGTGCCAGAGGGCAAGGGATTTGTGGATGGCGACATTAGGGGTACGATCGTCCTGCGGTTTGATGACATCTTTGCTATGTTTAACCTTCATCCCATGCACTACACCTTCGTTCGGCTGTTTTCGCTGAGTATGGAGATGCGGATCATTAGAGACAAGACCCCGGACATCGTGATCATCGACCCCTTCTACATGCGTGCCAAGCTCTTGAGCAGCACTAGGGACCGCCAAGTCGCGAGTCTACACCTCAAAGACGTCATTCTGGCAAACCCAGATAAGGATAACTTCCTTGTGGCTTACTTTCCCGAGTAAGTCATCCCTTAACCGCCCCGTAACATATGATTTCTTAGATTTCGATCGTTCTTTTTTTTTCTAACATTCCGTGTTCTATGCAGTGACACACATTGCACACTCATCCTCTTAAGCCCGAAATATTCCATGGACACGTATTTCGACTCGAACCGTAACTCCAAGATAGAGTACACAAATATCAAGAAAGTTCTTGATGATGTTCTCCCCGGCTACGCCAAATCTGGAGGCACCTTCACCAGGGCAGTTCGTAAGTACGGCAAGCACGTGTTCGCGCACAATACGATGTTCTGCTGCGTCAAGCAGCCGCCTGGCGGTCAGAAGGATGCCTACTACGCCCTCCATCACATGCGGGCGATCGTAAGGGACCATCATCACCTTCTGCTACCAAATAATCTCAAAGATTGGGCCGCGAGCTTGTCGGCAATCCAGGACGCGGACATCAGACAAGAATTCTTTCGCATCCAGTCGGAGTTTGCGGACATCATCCATCAAGATGTCCTTCATACCTCGGGGCAGTTCTACCTCAGATATCAACCGTCCAACAGGGAGATAGACGGAACGCTACAAATGCAGGCTGACAACGCCCGCGATTTCATGACCATCACGACAGACGGCGGCTTCATCCACGCTCCGGTCCCATGAGTCGAGTCGACAGTAGTGATGCTATGTGTAGTTCTGAAACATTGATTGGCTCATGTTGTAATTAAACTTTAATGAACTTGTATGTCTCTTTGGTTTGGACAGTCTTTCAACTTAGATGTAATCGATGCTATTTATTAGTAGGACCATGAATCGTGCTATTAATGTCATGTCTTGCTTTTCTCTTCCGATCCTTTTGTTGCATACTTATATATTGCTTATTTATCTATTGTCTATTGTTTGGCTTGTGCATAGAGATGCGTCGTATGTCCTGTACAAGGGTAAGGTTCCCGGAGTCTACGACGACTGGGAGGAGTGTCGGAGGCAGGTTCACCGGTTCAGCGGTAACAGTTACAAAGGGTACACCACTAGGGCGGAGGTGAAATCTAGATACGACCGCTATCTAGCGGGAGAGAGGAGGGAGCGTTAGAGGAACCGGATGAAGACCAGTTTCATCGCGATGATGCTCATTGTGATGACTGCAGCTCTCTTCTATGTGATGGTAGTTTAGATGATCGATATCGACTTGTAATGTGAAGACAAACTCGATACTCGCGGTCTCGAGACTGGCAATGTTTTATATTTGTTCGGTGTTTTGAATTCGAAGAATAATATGATGAATTGTATTCAGAGACTAATCTTCTATGGTATTCGATGAATCTGCTGTTGCTGTGTGCTACTATCTATATTCTGTCAAATAATATATATTGTAACTTGTGCAAAATTCGGAAAAGTAAAAAACCTAATATTCATACTAATGACGCATCACTACAGAGTGCGCCATTACTATGCCAAAGTATACTAATGGCGCATCACCAAATAGTGCGCCATTAGTATGCCAAGTATACTAATGGCGCATCCATCCGCAGTGCGCCATTAGTGTGCCAAAGCACATGGTTAAATATGGCCCCTGGGAGGCATACTAATGGAGCATCGTGTTATATAGTAATGGCGCACTGGGTGGTGCGCCATTAGTATACCAGATACTAATGGCGCACCAGTGGTGCGCCATTAGTAATAAATACTAGTGGCGTGATACTAATGGCGCACCAGTGATGCGCCATTAGTAGGCAAAATTGGTGCGCCATTAGTAGGCCTTTTCCTAGTAGTGTTGTCGAGGGCGTCTTGATTGAATAACTGGAATAACTCCACAAATTCAAGAGGCATCACCTTAGTTCCAACGAGGTCGTGATCCTCTTTAATTCCCAGCATCAAATTATCCCTCCCACACTTCCTGCAGGTATCCATGTACCATTCATGCAATCTTCGCATCATCATTGTTAGAGGAGGAGGATCAGGTTTGACGAGAGAGGCTTCCCGTACTCGTATATGTAGATGTCTACTACATCTAACATTCCAAACTCTACATCATCGCCCAGGTAATCAGCAGGATTGGTACCGGGCACTGGCCCCCAATGATTAGCGACAATATCGCTAGGCACCATGAGCGGGGGGGGGGGGGGGGGACGATTGCTTCGCCTCTTCACCGAGATGGGGAATTGTTTTCCCACTTCTTCATTGTGCTAATCTTGCATCACTAGAAGTACTTGTCGACCGCCACGCATCATCATATGTCTTTTTAATACAATGGACATATTTGGAATCCGGCGGAGGCGGTGGTGGTCGCTTCAGGGCATCCAGAGTGCGCTTCGCTTTAACCGGATCTACCGTTTCCTTCGGAGGTGGAGGTTGATACGTCCATTTTGCGTCATGTTTTCTTACTGTTATTTATGATGTTTTAATGCATAATAATGCTTTTGAAGTAATTCTAATGCCTTTTCTCTCATAATTTGAAAGGTACACACAAAGAGGGATAATTCCGGTAGCTTGAAATCTGGACCTGGAAAAGCTACGCCATGCTACCTATCCTGCACAACTCCAAATAAGCTGAAACTTCACGGAGGATTTTTATGGAATATATGAAGAATATTGGACAAAATAAGAACCAGAGGGGGTCAACCTATTGAGCACAAGACAATGGGGCGTGCCTGGGCCCCCAGGCACGCCCTGGTGGGTTGTGCTCACCCAGGCCCACCTCCGGTGCCCATCTTCTGGTATATAAGTCATTTTGGCCTAGAAAAATTAAAGAGAGTACTTTCGGGATGGATCGCCTCCGTCTCGAGGCGGAACTTGGGCAGGAGCACTTTTGCCCTCTGACGGAGCACTCCCAGGGGAACTTCCCTCCCGGAGGGGGAAATCACCGTCATCATCATCACCAACAACTCTCCCATCTTGGGGAGGGAAATCTCCATGAACATATTCAACAACACCATCTCATCTCAAACCCTAGTTCATCTCTTGTGTTCAATCTTGTTACCAGAACTATAGATTGGTGCTTGTGGGTGACTAGTAGTGTTGATTACATCTTGTAGTTGATTACTATATAATTTATTTGGTGGAAGATTATATGTTCAGAACCATTATGCTATTTAATACCCATCTGATCTTGATCATGTTTATCACTTGTGAGTAGTTACTTTTGTTATTGAGGTCACGGGAGAACTGATGTTGCAAGTAATCATGTGAACTTGATATGTACGTGTTCGATATTTTGATAGTATGTATGTTGTGATTCCCTTAGTGGTGTCATGTGAACGTCGACTACATGACACTTCACCATATTTGGGACTAAGGGAATGCATTGTGGAGTAGTCCTTAGATGATGGGTTGCGACAGTGACAGAAGCTTAAACCCTAGTTTATGTGCTATTTCGTAAGGGACCGATTGGACCTAAAAGTTTAATGCTATGGTTAGGATTTATCCTTAATACTTTTCTCGTAGTTGAGGATGCTTGCGAGTGGGTTAATCATAAGTATGAGGTTTGTTCAAGAACATCACCTAAGCACCGGTCCTCCCACATATCAAATTATCAAAGTACCGATAACGAATCGAATCAACATGATGAAAGTGACTAGATGAAATTCCTGTGTACCCTCAAGAACGCTTTGCTTATTATAAGAGATCCTTTTGGCCTGTCTTTTGCCTCAAAAGGATTGGGCTACCTTGCTGAAATTTTGCTATTATTATCCTTACTTGCTCGTTACAAAATATCTTGCTGTCAAACTACTCTCTTACTTACAGTTTCAGCACTTGCAAACATTACCTTGCTAAAACCACGTGTCATTTCCTTCTGCTCCTCGTTGGGTTTGACACTCTTACTTATCGAAAAGAGCAACAATTGATCCCCTATACTTATGCATCATCAGAGGTTTGCGTGCAAAATGGTTCCTCACTTCGGCAGCGCAGATGTTCACGGTTTCCTCGTCAGTCCTCTCATATGGTAACTTTTCCGCAGCCTTGAGACATGGGTTGTATTTGAATTGCTTCCCGCCTTTGCTTGTTGCTAGCCGCCGGAGCGGCAGTGTATCTCTTCCACCATTGCTGACACGGCGGAGTCTGCTAACACACCGGAGGAGGCGGAGTACTACCCTAAGGCGCCGGAGGAGGCGGAGTTCCCTAACGAGGTAGAGGAGGACGCGGAGTGCCCTGACGCAACGGAGGAGGAGGCGTCCTGTTTGGAAGCTTGATGTACTCCTTCCTCCATAGACAGGTACTCCTTAAAGCATAAACCAGATGATTCTCCCCTTCACCCGTAGGGTATTCAAGCTCCAGCTCCTCAAATCCCTCCATTATTTCATCCATCGTCACAACAGCATACCATGTGGAATCAAACGACAATGAATAATTCCATCAGCTTGAGGAGGTACAACAGAGCTGAGAGCCGCCTTCAAAGTCAGGTTCTGGCATTTCATCAATAGCTTGCAATGTTCAGCCTCCATGATAGTATCTATGGGGTAGCAAGGAGCCGTCAAATCAGGCAGAACGAGCTCGATGGAAGGCACAATGCTTCTCCGCTGAGATGGTGGCGTAGCTTCTCGGGCAGCGTCGAAGCAAGGATCTTCGTGCCACTGAGATGGTTGCCAGTAGCTCGCTAGCTCTTAAGTTCCCCTATCTTTGCTATTCTTGCATTGAGCTTTTCATTTCGCTAGCTTCCACTTTCCTCTTTCTCTCTCGGCTTCTGTAACCACCGCTGTCGTGCCTCTGTCATCTCGTCCTTCTCTATGACAGGAATGAACGTCCCTTCCTACAATGCCTTAATTGCTGCCTGAAGCTTCTTGATGGGTATTGCAAGTTACTCATCCATCTAATGTCACTCCCCTATTTCTGGGTCCGAAGTTCCCCCTACCCCGAATACCAAGTCCTTAAACGATCTGTCCAGTTCAATGTCGCTCGTTGGACCCCTTTAGCAAGCAGGTATTGCTCAGCTTTGTCCCATAACGGCCAGGCTTTTGTGTGATGGTGATACTTCTTCTTTGCAGCATTTTTCTGGTTTGTTAGTGACCTTTTCTTACCCTTCTTCGATTTCTTGTAGGCCACAAATGCGGGCCAGTGATTTCTTATCTTATCATATCGACCGCTAAATTCTGGAGTCTTCCCATTGTCGACAAACTTTGTGTTCAACTCTTTCTTCCAGTTCCTGAATAGATCTGTCATCTTCTTAAGAGCAAACGCCTTGACCTTTGGTTCTATAACTGGGTTATTCGGATCCTCATGTGGTGGTAGGCTGAAATTTGTCATCAACGAGGTCAAAAGATCATCTCTCTGTCTATCTTGGACATAAAATACTTTAGGGTCGTCCTTACTCTTATTCCATTGTTGGACGCTAATCAGGACACTATCCCTAACAACAACTCCAAATTGATGTACAAATGCGTCCTTGCTCAGCTTGGGTTCAATCGGTTGGCCATCATTCACGACTTCCGTGATCATGAACCTTCCTTCCTGGCACAACCTTTTTCTTCGGGCCTCATCTCCTTATGAAAGTTTGGCTCGATCCGGAGGGCTAAAAGAACAAAGAAGCATTAATATATGTACATACCAAACAATTAATGCATCAAGTCAGCACACGCTTAATTAATATATATACCTCAATGAACTTTGCAACAACTCCCTCCTTCGTTCGGTCACCGGAGCCGTCATCATGATCTCCTTCCTCCGGCATTCGGTCACCGGAGCCTTCATGATCTCCTTCCTCCTCCATTGTTGGATTAACGGATCCGTCATTGTGTCCTTCCTGACCATCGGTGTCATTGAGAAACGACAAGGGATCACCTCCATCGCGGATTATATCCCCCAACAACTCTTCTTATTCTAATTCTCTATCCATAGTTTCTGCAAATATTACAACATGGCAATATACAAACATGAGAGATGGATATATTAGTGGCAAACATAGATCTAGCTAATCACAACAAGGAATCATATGCATATTAGCAATGCATTGACTGCGGACTACCTCTCTCATGCATGTCCGATGTCCCCCCTCATGTCGAAGTTATCGGGCCGGGGTTATACTTTCAGGTTTTGGGTGGCCTCGAGAGTTGGTCGGGTATGGGCGGGAGGGGGCAGGAGATCGACAACGCACTATTTCCACATACTACGGTTTGGGTTGGATGCATGCGATCGTAACTCCGATTCCGGTTGTAAGATTGCCTCAAAAAGGACTCCGCAACTTGAGCAAAAGAGCTCTGATCGAGACAATTCTGGATCCGATGGAAAGCTCTTGGGGAGTAGATGCCAACGTGATGATGGGGGGGATGCTCCCGTGGCCTTGTTGGCATCTCTAGACCCGCTTTAAAATTCTAACGAGCGTTACCCTCCTTAAAACTTGAAATGTTCACTACGATGACGAGTGTCCCAAAAAGGAGCCCAAGGGTCTAAAATCAGTGTATGCATGATAGAAAATCTGAAAAAAATACATACAAAACTTCTAACAACATCTGAAAAATTCTAAAAAAAAGACATCTATGATCCCTCATACATACATATATACAAAAAATACATCTAAAAATACATATATGATCTCTCGTACATACGTACATCTAAGAAAAAATATATGGACATCTAAAAACACGTAAAAACATCTGAAAAATTCTGTGAAAAAAATACTCCCTCATACATATATACATGGACCAAAAATGCTATATACATACAGACTTACATATATACATACACACATATACATGAACAAAAATTCTAACTTTTGAATATTTTTCAAATTCTAACACTTAAAATGCAGGGCAGCGGCGGCGGCACGACGGCCACGCGGGGTAGGGGCGGTGCGCGGTGACAGTGTAGGGAAGGGGCGGTGGGAAGGCGGCCACGCAGGGCAGGGGCGGCGTGCTGTGGCAGCGCAGGGCAAGGGTGGCGTGCGGTGGCAGCACAGGACAAGGGGGAAGAGGAGAGGAACTGCGTGGTGACTCGCAGTGGGAGCGGGGATGACAGCGGGGCAGCAAGACGACAACGACTATGGCGGTCGGATCGCGGGAAGCAACGGCAAGGATGCCCGGCAAGGGAAAGGGCGTCGGCGTCAAGGGCAGCAGCCTAGCGGCGTCGAGTGCGTTTCGGCGTCGGGGGAGAGAATGAGGAGAAACTGCTCAGTGTTGGCTCATATAGCAAAGGCTTTAGTCCCGGTTGGTGGCACCAACCGGGACCAATGCCCCCCTTTAGTCCTGGTTCGTGCCACCAACCGGGACCAAATGTCGGTTTTCGTCAACCGAAAGGGCTGGAAGCAGAGACCTTTGGTCCCGATTGGTGGCACCAACCGGGACTAAAGGGTGGCATTGGTCCCGGCTGGTGCACCCTTTCTTCCCGGTTGGAGCCACGAACCGGGACCAAAGGCCTTGTGCTGTAACTAGCGCGATGCGGTGGGATGTTTAGTCCCACCTCGCTAGCTGAGAGGCTTCGGCGGTGGTTTATAACCGCGGTTGCGCCGACCAGTCCGAGCTCCTCTCTAATATAGGCCTACGGGCCTAAACACGCTCTCTCTACCTGTGGGCCTACTAGGCCTGCTGCGGTCCTGCATCCTGGACCAACTAGCCAGTTGGGTTTCTAGTCGTATGCGACCGTGGTGGCCCAGTAGGCGGCATTTTTTTAATTTTTTCCAGTATTTTTGTTTTGTTTTTTGTTTTCTTTTTTTCTTTTTTTTCTACTTACTGCTAAATGCTACCTCTTGAGCATGCATTGGTTTTCCCTTGAAGAGGAAAGGGTGAAGCAGCAAAGCAGCCTAAGTATTTCCCTCAGTTATTGAGAACCAAGGTATCAATCCAGTAGGAGACCACGCGCGAGTCAACTCGTACCTACACAAAGAAATAAGAACCTCGCAACCAATGCGACAAAGGGGTTGTCAATCCCTTCACGGCCACATGCTAGAGTGAGATATGATAGAGATGACAATAATAAGATAAATATTTTTGGTATTTTTATGGTATAGATTGAATGTAAAGATTGCAAAATAAAATAGATGGGAAACTTGTATTATGGAGAATAGACCCGGGGGCCATAGGTTTCACTAGTGGCTTCCCTCAAGATAGCATAAGTATTACGGTGGGTGAACAAATTACTGTCGAGAAATTGATAGAAAAGCGAATAATTATGAGAATATCTAGGTATGATCATGTATATAGGCATCACGTCCGTGACAAGTAGACCGACTCCTGTGTGCATCTACTACTATTACTCCACACATCGACCGCTATCCAGCATGCATCTAGAGTATTAAGTTCATAAGAACGGAGTAACGCCTTAACCAAGATGACATGATGTAGATGGATAAACTCATGCAATATGATATAAACCCCACCTTTTTATCCTCGATGGCAACAATACAATATGTGTCGTTTCCCTTTCTGTCACTGGGATCGAGCACCGGAAGATTGAACACAAAGCTAAGCACTTCTCCCATTGCAAGAAATATCAATCTAGTAGGCCAAACCAAACTGATAATTCGAAGAGACTTGCAAAGATAAACCAATCATACATAAAAGAATTCAGAGAAGATTTAAATATTGTTCATAGATAAACTTGATTATAAACCCACAATTCATCGGATCACAACAAACACAACGCAAAAGAAGATTACATCGAGTAGATCTCTAAGAGAAACAAGGAGAACTTTGTATTGAGATCCAAAGAGAGAGAATTAGCCATCTAGCTACTAGCTATGGACCCGAAGGTCTGAAGTAAACTACTCACACATCATCGGAGGGGCCATGGAGTTGATGTAGAGGCCCTCCGTGATCAATGCCCCCTCCGGCGGAGCTCCGAAAAAGGCCCCAAGATGGGATCTCTTTGGTACAGAAGGTTCCGGCGGTGGAAATAGGGTTTCGTGGTGCTCCTGGATGTTTTCGGGGGTATATGAATATATATAGGAGGAAGAATTAGGTCGGTGGAGCAACAAGGGGCCCACGAGGGTGGAGGGCGCACCTAGGGGGGTAGGCATGCTCCCTGCCTCGTGGACTCCTTGATTGTTTCTTGACGTCCACACCAAGTCCCCTGGATCACGTTTGTTCCAAAAATCATGCTCCCGAAGGTTTTATTCCATTTGGACTCCTTTTGATATTCCTTTTCTGTGAAACACTATAATAGGCAAAAAATAGCAATTTGGGCCGGGCCTCCGGTTAAAAGGTTAGTCCCAAAAATAAGATAGAAGTGTAAAATAAAGCCCATTAACATCCAAAACTGATAATGTAATAGCATGGAACAATCAAAAATTATAGAGACGTTGGAGATGTATCAAGCATCCCCAAGCTTAATTCCTGCTCGTCCTCGAGTAGGTCAATGATAAAAACAAAATTTTTGATGTGGAATGCTTCCTAACATATTTCTCAATGTAATTTTTCTTTATTGTGGCATGAATGTTCAGATCCGAAAGATTCAAGATAAAAGTTTAATACTGACATAGAAATAATAATACTTCAAGCATACTAACTAAGCAATTATGTCTTCTCAAAATAACATGGCCAAAGAAAGTTATCCCTACAAAATCATATAGTCTGGCTATGCTCTATCTTCATCACACAAAATATTAAATCATGCACAACCCTTATGACAAGCCAAGCAATTGTTTCATACTTTTTATGTTCTCAAACTTCTTCAGTTTTCACGCAATACATGAGCGTGAGACATGGACATAGCACTATAGGTGGAATAGAGTGGTGGTTGTGGAGAAGCCAAAAAGGAGAAGATAGCCTCACATCAACTAGGCGTATCAATGTGCTATGGAGATGCCCATCAATAGATATCAATGTGAGTGAGTAGGGATTGCCATGCAATGGATGCACTAGAGATATAAGTGTATAAAAGCTCAATGTGGCACCACGGCTCAGAGAAAACCGGAACGCCCCATATTCCAGCCTAGAGATCGAGGTGAAGTATTCTGGAATAGGGCACTGCTGGACATAGAACAAATCAGGTCTTATTACAAGAATAAGAATACAAGGGTCTGATGTTACAAAGAAGCACATCAGCACGGCGACACTACGCCTGCGATACTACACTTGCTCTATGCTAGCAGCAAAACTCGTAGCAGCGGAACAACGACGAAGGTGGTGAACTCCACTTTGAAGTGACTCTGGCTGGGACACGATCTAGCTCGCACGCACGACAACCATCGACGAGCAATCATGGATCACCTGTAATCTGGCATGACATGTCAGGTCAGTACATTGAATGTACTTGCAAGCTCACAACAACCATAAACATCAAGGCAAGACAATAACATAACATTTAATAGGTTAATTAGATTAACAACTATTATTATGAAGCAACTACTAAGCATGGTATCAAACTAAGACAATAATGATAAATCACCATCTCAGATCTTCGCGCGCTAAATGGCGCCCTGGAGCGCCTTTCCGTGCCGCGCCGCCGCATCTGGCCTCGCCGGCATCAAGCCGCCGACAGTTTTGCTCGGTTGACCAGGGGATTTAACCTCCCCTGGGTCTATGACATGTGGGCCCCGCCCAGTTAATTATTTTAGATTAGGTTTAAAACTAATTAGTTTAACCTAGGTTAGTGTTAATTAAACTAGGTTAGTTTAGTTAGTCACTGACCAGTGGGTCACACTGGTCAGGTTTGACCTGGGTCAACCCAGTTGACCTGCTTGCGCAATGCTGACCTCAAGCTGACGCAATAATTGATTTCTGGAATTATTTTAACTCAGGAAATTCCAGAATATTGCTTCAACTTCTAAAAATCATAATAATTCAACCGTAGCTCAGAATGAAATAAATTATATATGAAAAATTATCAGAAAAATGCAAGGAATCCATTTATGCCAGTTACATGCATGAAAAACTAACTGATAAATGCTATATAAGTGAAAACATAATATGGGCATTTTAAATGCTTCATTTTGAAATTGCATTTGAATCTTTGATTCAAATGAGCTTCAACCAATTTGGTAGCATCTTGCATTATCCCAAACACTAGCATTTGCACATGTCATGTTCATGCATCATTTCGTTGCATTTGTCTGTGTTTTGATTGCTGGCACCATTTTTTCTCGATAGGTCCCACTCCGGAAGGTGTTCCCGAGTACTTGTCAGAGGAGCAGTGCCCCTTCGTCGTCTATCAGGCAAGCAACTCCCTTGAGCATTTCGATACATCCCACTCTCTCGCTCCTACTCCTTATACTGCATTAGGACAACAATGATTCAAACTGCTACTTTTTGCTGCGGTAGTTGAACCCATTCCTCTGCATGACCTGCCATTGCCATAGTAAATAGTTGAAACCCACTAGCCTTGATGTGCCTACTCATCCATGCTTGTTTTCCTTATGCCAGCTATGCTTAGAGTTGTGTCAGGTCTGATTCATTGGGAATGAATCGGAGTGGTGAACATGTCCTACTGATAAAGGCTAAGTGTGTGAACACGTTTTGGTAAAGGTAGCGATGAGAGGCCATGTAGGAGTACATGGTGGGTAGTCTCATTGGAACCGTCCCTAAGCGATGAGTTCTGTGTATGTTGTCCAAGTCCAGTTACTACCACACATTGGGTTCCGGTTATCCGGCCCCTCTCGGCTTATTAATCCACTTGATCTCTATCCAGGAGTTGCAACTAGTTTCTGGCGTTTGTAGGTAGGGCTACTTGTCTACCAGGTGGTGTCTGACGGGACGGGCTTGGGACAGACTAGGCACCGTGGCATGGTGTACGAAGTGGCACCCGGATGGTGGGCTTGGGAACCCTGCACACATCGTTTGGTGCCGTACTGGAGACTTCGGCCGAAACTCCTTGCGGATGCAACTCGAATAGGCGATAAACCTGGACGAGAGACTTGTGTGGTTAGTCAGGTCGTGGTCGACACCCTCTCCCGGCTTCCGCTTGAAGGTTGCCGAGGTACATGACATGTACAGGGCGATAAGTGGCGAGAGCGTGTGTGAAGAAGTACACCCCTGTAGGGTCAACATTATCTATTCGAATAGCTGTTTTCCTCGGATATGGAAACTTGGAGGACTTATGTAGTACATAGACAACTTGAAATGGATACCCTAAAATCCGCAAGATAAGCGTGAGTGCTATGGTTGGCCTTCTCCTAGGGAGACGGGAATGGATCTGTAGTGGAGTATTGATATGGTGAATATGTGGACTCGTGTGCGTCTTCTCACCTCAAAGAAGTTTCTGATACTCGTAGTATAGGCTAGCCACTGAGTCAAACCTAGTTGTTTATCCCTGGTAGCCTCTCTTATGGGGAAATGTAGTCTTGTGCTTCCATGAGCCATGGTAGTCCGCTACAGCCCTGTTCACCAGAGTCCTGCTAGCCCAGCACTACTGCTCCGGAACACTTGAATGGCCGGCTTGTGATTCACTTCGTTCCTGTGTCTGTCCCTTCGGGGAAATGTCACACGGTGACATCCAGAGTCCTGCCTAGCCTGCTACAGCCTGGGTTCCCGGAGTCCTGTTAGCCCAGTGCTACAGCCCGAATTCATAGGCTGTTGACCGACATGCTCGAGGCTGATTCATGTATGCCTGTCCCTGTAAGTTAGTGCCACTTCGGGTTCACGAGTAGTCATGTCGGCCCGGTTCTCTGGTCATATGGATGCTAGCGACACTATCATATATGTGAGCCAAAAGGCACAAACGGTCCCGGGCCAGGTAAGGTGGCACCCATGGGAATACCGTGCGTGAGGCCGCAAAGTGATATGAAGTGTTACATGCTAGATCGTTGTGACTTAGGATCAGGGTCCTGACAGTGTTGGTATCAGAGCCTGACTGACTGTAGGATTACCAAGCCAAACTGGTCGAAGTTGAGTCTAGAAATGCTTTACTTATATAAGGGAATTGATTATGGAAGGGAACGTAAGGCTCTTTTTACTCCTTTACGTCATGTCATTCTTTCTGAGTCAGCCTCTTCTTTTCTACGAGGGTTAAGGCCTAGGCTTCTCCTCTATCTCTCAGAATGACGTGTTACTAAACCGTAAAGTCCTAGGATTGTTGGGTTGTGTCTCCGTATAGTTCTACTACTTCCGTGTGTCATCAGTTTGACCCAGAACCTTGATATTATGATGCTGAGTGATTATGCTATTCCTTTGATGAATGTCTCAAAATCTTTTTGAGCACTTACAGCCGTTATGCTAGCGAAATTGTCTTAGGATTTCAAGAGTTTCCAATGCTTTTGCATTAAATTCCGCATCCTTATGTCGATGCTAATTCCATCCTTGTTTCCTTGGTTTCTATGCCAGGATGTTGTTTGCTAACCAAGGATCAGTTGCTCATAGCAAGAACCATGGAGATGGTAGGGATGAGGATCCTCCTGACCAGCCTTTGATGGCAGAGTTCTTGTTAGCATCCGAGAGGAACAAGCGTGAGACTAACCTCTTGCTAGCACAGATTGAGCAGAACACCGCACATCAGCGTAAGAAGTTGGTTTCCATCACCGACTTCGTTGGTCTGACACCACCCACCTTCCATCATTCCATTGAGCCACTCGATGCAGATGACTGGCTCCGAAGCATCACTCAGAAGTTTCATTCTGCGAACGTAGCTGAAGGTGACAAGGTCACCTATGCTACCTATCACCTGGAAGGTCCTGCTAGTATTTGGTGGTAGAGCTATGAGGCTATGCTTCCAGCTGGCCAGATTCCTACCTAGAGGGATTTCACCGAGGCTTTTCGTGAGCACCACATTCCTCAGGCTCTCATTGACCGCAAGAGGGAAGAGTTCTGTAGTTTTACCCAGGGTAAGCTGCCTGTTGATGCTTACAGTAGAGAGTTTGGAAACCTCACCCGCTATGCTACAGAAGAAGTGTCCACGGACGCTAAGAAGCAGGCTAGGTTCCGGAAGGGTCTCAACCCTAAGTTGCATTGTGATCTCCACTTGCATCATTGTGATACTTTCTAGGCTCTTGTGAACAAGGCCATTAATGCAGAGACAACTCAGCTCACTTACGAGGAGTCTCGTAAGCACAACCGTGATATGGGTTCTTCCTCCCGCTCTGGCTCTCAGAAACGACGGATTTGGATCACGAACTCAGCTCTTCCACCTGGATATGCACCGAGGCCATCCGATGTGGCGCCTCACCCAACTCAGCAACGTGCTCCACCTAGGCCTATTAGTGGACCACTTGCCAATGTAGGTCCACGTCCTGCCTCAGGAACTTGCTTCACCTGCGGAGAACTAGGACACTATGCACATGACTGCCCTCAGTCCAGTTATACTCCACCCCAGTCTGAGAGGTCGGTTGACCGTGAAAAGCCACCAGGCAAGATGATCAGTACCAAGCCAGCCACCACTGAACGAGCATGTGTGCACCACGTCTCAGCTACAGAAGCTGAAGATGACCCTGACGTCGTACTGGGTATGCTTCTTGTCAATCGTCACCTGACTTCAGTTCTGTTCGATACTGGAGCATCCCACTCCTTCATATCCGAAGGTTATGCTCGGTTGCACGACATGTCATTTTGTGATATGCAAACTCCACTAATAATCCAGACTCCTGGTTCCAAATGGCAAACCTCCAAGGTAAGCCATGGTAATGAAATCCTTGTTGACAGACTGGTATTCCTCGCTTCTTTGATATCTCTTAAGTCCTCAGATATTAACATCATCTTGGGTATGGACTGGATGACAGCTCATCATGCCAAGATTGATTGTTACACTAGATCTTTTCAACTTACACATCCATCTGGCAAAATAGTCATTGTCTCCACTAGAGTTGCAAGGCGTCAACTCTATTCTCTTAATGCCAGCCCTCTTCCAGACCTTGAAGATATTCCGGTAGTCCGTGACTTCCCGGATGCATTTCCATAAGAACTGCCAGGTGTCCCACCTGACAGAGATGTTGAGTTTGTCATAGAACTTATCCCAGGAACTGTTCCAATCTCTAGGAGACCATACAAGATGGCACCTTTGGAGTTAGCCGAGCTTAAGAAACAACTTGATGAGTCCTTGCAAAAGGGTTTCATCCGTCCCAGTTCTTCTCCTTCGGCTTGTCCTGTCCTCTTCGTCAAGAAGAAGGATGGTACAGATCGGATGGTTGTAGATTATCGCCCCGTTAATGTGGTCACGATAAAGAACAAGTATTCGCTCCCCAGGATCAACGACCTGTATGATCAGCTCGCTGGATCCTCGGTCTTTTCCAAGATGGATTTGAGGTTAGGCTACCACCAAATAAAAATCACAAATGGGGACATCCCCAAAACGGCCTTTGTCACTCGTTATGGTCAATACGAGTACACCATGATGTCTTTCGGCCTAACCAATGCTCTAGCTACTTTCTCCCGCTTGATGAACTCGTTCTTTATGGAGTACTTAGATAATTTCGTCATGGTTTATCTCGATGATATTCTTATTTACTCGAAGAACGAGAAAGAGCATGCTGCACATCTTAGACTTGTGATAGAAAAACTCAGAGAGCGCCGCCTTTATGCGAAGTTCTCCAAGTGTGAATTTTGGTTGCCAGAAGTGAGCTATTTGGTCCACATGATCTCTTGTAAGGGCATTGCTGTCAATCCCAAGAGAGTTAAAGCCGTTCTCGATTGGACTCCACCCGAAACGGTCAAACAAGTTAGGAGTTTCCTTGGTCTAGCCAGTTATTGTTGTTGCTTCGTTGAAAACTTCTCCAAAGTGGGCAAACCCCTCACGGAACATCTCAATAAAGATAAAAGGTTTGAGTGGACCCCATAGTGTGATCACAGTGTTCAGGAACTGAAAAGACGCCTGACTTCTGCGCCCATACTCGTGCCACTGGATTTCACTAAAGACTTTGTTATCTATTGCGACGCTTCGCGTCAAGGACTTGGTTGCATTCTTATGCAGGATCGTCATGTGATTGCCTATGCATCTCGACAGTTGCATCCACATGAGGAAAATTATCCTACACATGATCTAGAGCTTGCAGCCGTAGTCTATGCACTTAAGACTTGGCAACATTACCTTCTTGGTAACCGTTGCGAAATCTACACTAACCATCAGAGTCTCAAGTATATCTTCACCCAACCAGATCTGAATCTCAGACAGAGACGTTGGTTGGAGTTGATCTTGGATTATGACTTAGGAATCACCTACACCCCAGGCAAAGCCAATGTCATGGCTAATGCTCTAAGTCGTAAATCCTATTGCAACAACCTCATGTTGCAACAATGTCAACCACCCCTCCATGAGGAATTCTGTAAGCTTAACCTTCACGTAGCTCCTCATGGTTCCCTTTCTACCTTAGTGGCGAAACCTACCCTTACGGATCAGATCATAAAGGCTCAGAAGCATGATACGGGAATCTCCTGGATCAAGAAAAAAATTTCCAAGGGAGTTGCTGACTGTTTCTCTATGGATGAACAAGGTGTTGTTTACTTTGGAAACCGTTTGGTGGTTCCCAAATCTCAACAGATGCAACAACTGATCCTTAAGGAGGCCCATGAATCCCCTCTCATGATTCGTCCCGGTAGTACAAAGATGTATCAGGACCTACGCCAAAGGTTCTGGTGGACTAGGATGAAGAGAGAAATCGCTCGGTATATTGCCAACTGTGACGTTTGTTGTCGCGTTAAGGCAGAGAATCAAAGACCTGCTGGCACCCTTCAACCTTTAGCTATTCCCGAGTGGAAATGGGATAAAGTTGGTATCGACTTCATCACCGGCTTTCCCAGGACCAAGAAAGGAAATAATGCTATCTTCATAGTCATTGATCGTCTCTCCAAAGTGGCTCACTTCCTACTTGTTCGATAGAGTATCACTGCTAGTCAGCTCGCTGACTTATATATCTCTCGAATAGTGTCACTCCATGGTGTTCCACTATAGATCAATTCCAGAATGCCATGGGAACCCATCTTTCCTTCAGTACCGCTTTCCACCCTCAGTCAAGTGGTCAGGTGGAAAGGGTCAACCAAATTCTTGAAGACATCCTTAGAGCTTGCGTTATCTCATTCGGTATGGATTGGGAGAAATGTCTTCCCTTTGCCGAGTTTGCTTATAACAATAGCTACCAATCCAGTCTCAAGAAAGCACCCTTTGAGATTCTGTATGGACGAAGATGTCGAACACCTTTGAACTGGTCAGAAACCGGTGAAAGACAATTCTTTGGACCGGATATGATCTAGGAGGCAGAAGAGCAAGTTCGCATCATTCGTGAGAATTTGAAAACAGCGCAATCTCGTCAAAAGAGTCAGTATGACCGTTGTCATAAGGAAGTGGCTTATGAAGTTGGCGACAAGGCTTACCTTCGGGTTACCCCTTTGAAGGGTACCCGTCGTTTCAGTATCAAGGGCAAGTTGGCTCCTCGTTACATTGGTCCTTTTCGCATTCTCGCTAAACGAGGAGAGGTTGCCTACCAGTTGGAACTACCCCCACATCTTTCTCGAGTTCATGATGTCTTCCACGTCTCTCAACTCAAGCGTTGCTTCTTGGATCCCATCCGCGGAGTGGACCACGAAACGCTTGATCTCCAAGATAACCTCACTTATCGAGAGTACCCCGTTCGCATTCTGGATCAAGCAGAGCGTGTCACTCAACGTCATAACATCAAGTTTCTCAAGGTTCACTGGTCTCATCATTCCGAGAGAGAAGCTACTTGGGAGCGAGAAGATCGTCTTCGACTTGAGTACCCCGCTTTCTTTCCGCCAACTCCTGAATCTCAGGACGAGATTGTTCTGGGTGGGGGCGAGTTGTCACATCCCTAGTTCTGGTATGTTATAGGTTCGCTTTGTGCATCATGTTAAGTTTCAAATGAAATTGAAATGGGGATGTTTCAAACCCTAGCACCAAAGCAAATTCAAATAGGTTCAATTTAAAAATGGAATTTCAATAAACCCAAAATGCTCTTCAAAAATGTTCACGGTCTTTGGAAAATGTTGCAAGCAACAACCATAGGTGATGCACATTTTTGCTAAACATTTTGGATTTTTGAATGAACCCATATGTATTTGAATTGGAGCTGTTTTAAATAATATAAATATTTTAGAGGCTCCAAAAATGTTGGAATTTGGTGAGGGCCTCTGGTATATTATAACTAGTGGTCACAAGGAATCTCAACATTTTTATATTTGTGCTGGTATTTAATTTTATATCAAAAACAAATGTCAGAAATAGAAAAGAAAACAAAAAAAGGAAAAGCTTACCTTTGGCCTGGCACTGTTACAGCCCAGCTGGCCAGCCCATCAGGCGGCCCAGCCCACCAGGGGCAGCCCCGTCTTCTACCTCTTGCCAGTAGGCAGAGGAGAAGCTAGGCACGACGCACGCGCGCGGCCACCGCGCGCCACCTCCACCCTGCCTGGCTGTCCTCCCGTCGCCTGGACCTTCCCTCGCATCGCCACGCACCTCCTTCAACCCCTGCGTGTCTCCCCTCTAGCTCTAGACCCGCTCCCCCTTCTCTGCTCGCTTCCGAACGGAGTCCGTCACCGCCGTTCGCCATAGCCGCAGCCACCGCCTCCCTCTCACCTCCCCGATGTGCCCCAGGGATTCGCCTCGTCACCTTCATCCTCATCGTCGAGCCACACATCGCCAGGAGCTCTGCTTCGCCATCAATTCCGTCGTCTTCAACCTCTCGGCCGCCGAGATCGTCGTCGGCGCCCGTTCGTCGTCTCCGACTCGTCCCCGAGCCCGCTCACCATCCCGTCGCCTCCGCTGTGAGCTTCTACGTCTATTCTCCCTCTTGCCGAGCTCATTTACGCCCCGCAGTCGTCCCCCCTTGTCGATCGAACTGCGCCGCCGCCCGAGCTCGTCGGCGGCAACGCTCCAGTGACCATTTGGTCCCAGACGAGTGTCCACCGAGCTTGCTGCCCCGTGCTGAGCCTCGCTAGCGCCTCCCCTTGCCCGCTTGCACCCCGCAACGCTAACCCCGGCGCACCCGAGCTCCGGCCGCCGCACTCGTCATCGCCGGCGCCACTATGGCCGCTCCCCGGCGGCGCCACCACCACGGCTGGATGCGGACGAGCATCCGCACCCCGTAGCTGCACTCCGCGCGCCAAATGGCGCCCTGTAGCGCCTTTCCGTGCCGCGCCGCCGCGTCTGGCCTCGCCGGCGTCGAGCCGCCGGCAGTTTTGCTTAGTTGACCAGGGGATTTGACCTCCCCTGGGTCTCTGACATGTGGGCCCCGCCCGGTTAATTAGTTTAGATTAGGTTTAAAACTAATTAGTTTAACCTAGGTTAGTGCTAATTAAACTAGGTTAGTTTAGTTAGTCACTGACCAGTGGGTCCCACTGGTCAGGTTTGACCTGGGTCAACCCAGTTGACCTGTTGACGCAATGCTGACCTCAAGCTAACGCAATAATTGATTTCTAGAATTATTCTAACTGAGGAAATTCCAGAATATTGCTTAAACTTCTAAAAATCATAATAATTCAAACCGTAGCTCAGAATGAAATAAATTATATATGAAAAATTATCAGAAAAATGCAAGGAATCCATTTATGCTAGTTACATGCATGAAAAACTAACTTATACATGTTGTATAAGTGAAAACATAATATGGGCATTTTAAATGCTTCATTTTGAAATTGCATTTGAATCTTTGATTCAAATGAGCTTCAACCAATTTGGTAGCATCTTGCATTAGCCCAAACACTAGCATTTGCACATGTCATGTTCATGCATCATTTTGTTGCATTTGTCTGTGGTTTGATTACCGGCACCGTTTTTTCTCGATAGTTCCCACTCCGGAAGGTGTTCCCGAGTACCTGTCAGAGGAGTAGTGCCCCTCATCGTCTATCAGGCAAGCAACCCCCTTGAGCATTTCGATAAATCCCACTCTCTCGCTCCTGCTCCTTATACTGCATTAGGACAACAACGATTCAAACTGCTACTTTCTGCTGCGGCAGTTGAACCCATTCCTCTACATGACCTGTCATTGCCACAGTAAATAGTTGAAACCCACTAGCATGAGTAGGAGTTGCTTGAGCCTTGATGTGCCTACTCATGCATGCTTGTTTTCTTTATGCCAGCTATGCTTAGAGTTGTGTCAGGTCTGATTCGTCGGGAATTAATCGGAGAGGTGAACATGTCCTACCGATAAAGGCTAAGTGTGTGAACATGTTTTGTTAAAGGTAGCGATGAGAGGCCATGTAGGAGTACATGGTGGGTTGTTTCACTGGAACCGTCCCTAAGCACTGAGTTATGTGTATGTTGTCCAAGTCCAGTTACTACCACACATTGGGTTCCGGTTATCCGGCCCCTCTCGGCTTATTAATCCACTTGATCTCTGTCCAGGAGTTGTAACTAGTTTCTAGCGTTTGTAGGTAGTGCTACTTGTCTACCAGGTGGTGTCCGACGGGACGGGCTTGGGACAGACTAGGCACCATGGCACGGTGTACCAAGTGGCACCCGGATGGTGGGCTTGGGAACCCTGCACACATCGTTTGGGGCCGTACTGGAGACTTCGGTCGGAACTCCTTGTGGATGGAACTCGAATAGGCGATACACCTGGACGAGAGACTTGTGTGGTTAGTCAGGTCGTGTCCGACACCCTCGCCCGGCTTCCGCTTGAAGGTTGCCGAGGTACATGACGTGTACAGGGCGATAAGTGGCGAGAGCGTGTGTGAAGAAGTACACCCCTGTAGGGTCAACATTATCTATTGGAATAGCTGTTTTCCTCGGATATGGAAACTTGGAGGACTTATGTAGTACATAGACAACTTGAAATGGATACCCTAGAATCCGCAAGATAAGCGTGAGTGCTATGGATGGCCTTCTCGTAGGGAGACAGGAACGGATCCATAGTGGAGTATTGATATGGTGAATATGTGGACTCGTGTGTGTCTTCTCACCTCAAAGAAGTTTCTGATACTCGTAGTATAGGTTAGCCACTGAGTCAAAGCTGGCTTGCTGCTATTAAGACTCCACCACCCCTTTGTTGATAATGTTGCATATGTAGATAGTTCTGATGTAAGACTTGCTGAGTACCTTCATACTCACGTTTGCTTATTTATGTTTTGCAGTTGGTTACACTAGTGACTTCGACGAGTAGCTTGTATCCCATCTATGATCTTGTACCCTTGGGAGGGTCGTGTTTAGTCAGGCTTCTTAGTCTTTTCCTTTTGTAGTTGTCTGTACTCAGACATGTAATTCTTCCGTTGCTTGTATGCTCTGAATGATGGGTCATGAGACCCCTGTTTGTATTGAATGCTATGTGGCTCTTCTGGGCCTTTATCTATATGAGCTTGAGTTATGTTGTGATGCCATGTTGTACATCACATACTTGCATGTTATGCATACGTGTAACGTGTATTGCTATGTGTGGGATCCGACAACCTAGTTGTTTATCCCTGGTAGCCTCTCTTATGGGGAAATGTAGTCTTGTGCTTCCATGAGCCATAGTAGTCCGCTACAGCCCGATTCACCGGAGTCCTGCTAGCCCAACAATACTGCTCCGGAACACTTGACTGGCCGGCATGTGATTCACTTTGTTCCTGTGTCTGTCCCTTCGGGGAAATGTCACGCGGTGACATCCGGTGTCATGCCTAGCCTGCTACAGCCCGGGTTCCCGGAGTCCTGTTAGCCCAGTGCTACAGCCCGGATTCATACGCTGTTGACCGACATGCTCGAGGTTGATTCTTGTATGCCTGTCCCTGTAAGTTAGTGCCACTTTGGGTTCATGACTAGTCATGTCGGCCCGGGTTCTCTGGTCATATGGATGCTAGCGACGCTATCATATACGTGAGCCAAAAGGCGCAAACGGTCCCGGGCCAGGTAAGGTAGCACCCGTGGGAATACCGTGCGTGAGGCCGCAAAGTGATGTGAAGTGTTACATGCTAGATCGTTGTGACTTAGGGTCGGGGTCCCGACAATGACGACAGCGACGAACAGAGCCAAACCGCCATTGTTCGCTCGTGGACGCGCGGTGGCTTGCATCGGTGAGGAAGCGGATGGAGGGGGAGAGGGGTCCAAGGCAACGGCGATGACGAGAGGAAGAGGTTGGACACGGTCACGCACGCGGAGGCGACGAGAGGAGGAGGGGCCCGAGCAAGAATCCATCCTGGGCGCGTCCAACGGTAGTAGAGCACGCGCACAGTCTTGCCATTAACACGGTCATCGCGTGCACTGGCATCTAGCGGGGGAGAGGGACTTGGACATGTTGTCTAGTGCATAGTTCATCCTGGGTAGGCCTCAACTACGGTGGTAGATCGATTAAAATAGCTCTGGTTAAATGGTAAGCACTCTCTGAAGTTTACTGCAGTAAACTTGGGTGAAAACTGCTGATCAACAGGAAGGAGTTTGTGAGCAATGGAGTTGTCTATGATGATTAACTAAGGAAGGACTATGATCCTGGAGGTTTTGGGGCATAATGGAGCACAAACTAATATAGTTGCTTTGTAACTCACATTATGGGTCCAGAATCAAGATCATGATGGTTCACTCACATAGAGTAACCACTAGAGATGAAACTTTGCAAGGCTTAGTGATTTGGCCTGATAAAAGTGCTGTAAAAATTTCATACCAATTGGTTTTACCAAAATGGTACTTCCTTCACAGCTATTCCCTCTGTCCAGGAACTTGCAAGTTTTTTTGGAGAAATATTGGCTAGGTGAAATGGTGCCAAACTTGGTGGAGAGAAGTTATTTGGGTAGGAGAATGCTCTGGTAAATTTTTAAGCAAAATGAAGCAATATAAAATATACTTGCTTCACAACCTGAAAATATTGACAGAATCAAAGATTTGATATTGTGCTCACATAAATCAAGGGATATAGCTGAAATTTGTAGGAGTGAGATATGAGCACAAGAATAGGCATGCAAAATTTCAATTCATTTGGATAATTCTAGCTAGCACTTCCTTCACAAAGGCTTCACAAAGGAGTGAGATCATATGAGCACAAGAATAGGAACTTTGAAGAATCACCAAGGAAGTTTGGCTAGGCAAATAAAGTTGATTTTTGGCATGGGTCAATTATTTGGATGATATATCATGCCCAAAAAGTTTGGGAGCAAATGGGCAAAGATAAATAGCACTTGCTTCACAATGTGCCATTTAGGACAGAATAGGAAATTAATTTATTGAGCATGATGGGAAATATGGCCAATGAAATATTTTGCCATATTTGAGGAAGATATGACCCAAGCAATTTATAAGAATTATTTGGGGATTTTTGGATGAACATAAATATGGGTTGCTTCACAACCTAGGGCAGACAAGGTCATTCCTTTAATAGGAAAAAGGAATATTCCCTAGAAAAAGATTTTAGGGTTTGGTCAAGCAGTGGAGTGACATGATCTTGGCAAGGTTTTGAGGATGATGAGCCACTTGGGAGGGGACATGAAGATGACTTCCCAGATGGCAAGGCCACAGAACCACTCCAAAAAGAAAAACAAAGGAAAAATCAAATAAGTCAAAAGAAAAAGAAAAGGGCAAAAATCCAGGCTGTTACAACACTTACCGCCTTAAAGAAATCTCGTCCTTGAGATTTAGTTGCTCAGGGAACAAGTATGACTTGAGGACACCGTTTCCAGCTCGGGAATCCTTTTCCTTTAGTTATTGTTCCCCCAATAATTTTATATGATTTGATTACCTTGCTCTGGGTGGTTTGCTTCACCTTTCCCCAAATTCTGACGGGTTTTTGCTCATATAACACTTCCTTTTGCTAAGGTTGATTCTTTCATATCTTCGGTGATCTCTAATGGATCTCAGCATAAATTTCCTTTTTGTCATGAAAACCTTAATACTTCTGTCATGGGTTGCTTCAAATAAATGCAGGCCTTCTGGTTTCAATAAATGTTGAGAATTGATCATGGCCATCTTTTGACAGGATATGACTACTCATAGGTGGTACTGATTTTGATTTATTTCTTTGGCTCGAGCATGAGATATGCACCAAAGATCTGACTGCCTTTTGTCAGGAGCAATATAAACGGTGTATGGAGTTATAGTTGTGTCATACCTCAAATATTTACATCTTGAGACTGGCCCAACAGGGGCTGACAGACAAATGCTTTTCCTGATAGACTGACCATGTACTTGATTCCGTCGGTGAGTATACCGGGTCTGAGCTGATTGTTCAGATTTTGACTTTCTCATTTTGTCGGTATACCTATTTGGATTTTCCATATTAACTATTCCTAGCGGGTCAGCGAGATCCTTGTAAAACAGAGTAGGCTGCTAAGAGTATGCCTTTGTGGATCCATATGGAATTATGTCCTCCAACTGATTTGGGTATCCGGACCCTGTTGGTCGTGCAAAAATCATCATACCTTTGTTGTTCGTCTCACCCTTTAATGGTCATGATTTTCTTTGTCAGCATACCTTATTGAAATAACTTGGCCACACATGTCCTTGATTCTTCGTATGGCCAGGGCTGTGGTTAGTGCAATATTGTTGGCATTATTCCTTTTGCTTATTTTCTGACCTGGGTCCGCACACATATGACATATGTTCGGGGCTTGTAGCTGTACATAGCTCTTTGTTGAGGCCAACCATATAAGAGGGTGACAAGGTTTCATGATATCACCTTGTCTGGTGTGGGAATAATGACCTTGATGACCATTGTCAAGATGGTTGATTCGGTGATGTCATCCCTAGATCTTGTCAATTCATAAGGTGTGTATCTTTGCTTATGTTTATTTGCATGGCCCTGAGGTTGTTGGATCCGTACCTTTCTTAGGTATATCTGCTGGATCATTGTCGTATCCCATATGAGCGACTGATATGGTTGGGGATGCATGCTCACCATATGAATAAGAAGAATGTGCCTCCGAACACTCGATCCTTGCGGTAGGCATATGTTTTGACTGCTTTGTACCTCTGACAAAATTATTGCAAATCTGATCCTTGAACTGCACTGTCAAATATTGCCAACTCGTCATATAATCTTTGGGGACGGTGCATTAGTGTGATACTGACATGGACTGAGTGGCTTACGAGAGAAGCCATCCGGGTAGCTTGCTGTGGAAGGCTCGTTAGCTTCTGCTCGAAGATTTTGTTTGGGTAGCGTGCAGAACAAGCATCGATACCCGCCGGACACATCGCTCGTTAGCTTCAGGCTCGTGGCGGGTATTGTTATTTTCTCACCTTCACAGATGATTTGAGCATATATGGGTATATCTACTTCATGAAACATTAGTCTGAAACATTTGAAAAGTTCAAAGAATTTCTGAGTGAAGTGGAAAATCATCGTAACAAGAAAAATAAAGTTTCTACGATCTGATCGCGGAGGCGAATATTCGAGTTACGAGTTTGGTCTTCATTTGAAACAATGTGGAATAGTTTCGCAACTCATGCCACCTGGAACACCACAGCATAATGGTGTGTCCGAACATCGTAATCGTACTTTATTAAATATGGTGCAATCTATGATGTCTCTTACCGATTTACCACTATCGTTTTGGGGTTATGCATTAGAGACAGCAGCATTGACGTTTAATAGAGCACCGTCTAAATCCATTGAGATGACACCATATGAACTATGGTTTGGCATGAAACCAAAGTTGTCGCTTCTTAAAGTTTGGGTTGTGATGCTTATGTGAAAAAGATTCAGCCTGATAAGCTCGAACCCAAATCGGAGAAGTGCGTCTTCATAGGATACCCAAAAGATCCGAAGGCAAGATATTCGTTGCTAAGAATGGATCCTTTCTGGAGATGGAGTTTCTCTTGAAAGAAGGGAGTCGGAGGAAAGTAGAACTTGATGAGGTAATTGTACCTTCTCAAATATTGGAAAGTAGTGTTGGGGAACGTAGCAGAAATTCAAAATTTTCTACGCATCACCAAGATTAATCCATGGAGTAATCTAGCAACGAGGGGAAGGAGAGTGCATCTACATACCCTTTTAGATCGCTAAGCGGAAGCGTTCAAGTGAACGGGGTTGATGGAGTCGTAGTCGTCGTGATCCAAATCACCGATGATCCTAGTGCCGAACGGACGGCACCTCCGTGTTCAACACCCGTACAGCCCGGTGACGTCTCCTACGCCTTGATCCAGCAAGGGGAGAAGGAGAGGTTGCGGAAGACTCCATCCAGCAGCAGCACGACAGCATGGTGGTGGTGGAGGAGCGTGGTGCTCCAGCAGGGCTTTGCCAAGCACCGCAAGAGACGAGGAGGGAGAGAGGTAGGGCTGCGCCAAGAAGGAGATGTTCTCGTGTGTATGGCAGCCCAAAACCCCCACTATATATAGGGGAAAGGGAGGGGCTGCGCCCCCACCTAGGTTTCCAGCCCTAGGGGTGGCGGCCAGCCCTATATCCCATCTAGGGGGCGGCCAAGGGGGGAGAGAGGGGGGGCGCACCACTAGGTGGGCCTTAGGCCCATCTGAGCCTACGTTTTCCCCCTTTTCCCTTCTCTCTTCGCCTTGGGCCCTCGTGGGGGGGCGCACCAGCCCACCTGGGGCTGGTCCCCCTCACACTTGGCCCACGCAGCCCTCTGGGGCAGGTAGCCCCACCTGGTCGACCCCCGGGACCCTCCCGGTGGTCCCGGTACGTTACCGATAGCACCCGAAACTTTTCCGGTGACCAAAACAGGACTTCCCATATATAAATCTTTACCTCCGGACCATTCCGGCACTCCTCGTGATGTCCGGGATCTCATCCGGGACTCCGAACAACATTCGGTAACCACGTATATCTATTCCCTATAACCCTAGCGTCATCGAACCTTAAGTGTGTAGACCCTACGGGTTCGGGAACCATGCAGACATGACCAAGACAACTCTCCGGTCAATAACCAACAGCGGGATCTGGATACCCATGTTGGCTCCCACATGTTCCACGATGATCTCATCGGAGAACCACGATGTCAAGGATTTAATCAATCCCGTATACAATTCCCTTTGTCTAGCAGTACGATACTTGCCCGAGATTCGATCGTCGGTATCCCGATACCTTGTTCAATCTCGTTACCGGCAAGTCTCTTTACTCATTCCGTAACACAGCATCCCGTGATCAACTCCTTGATCACATTGTGAACATTATGATGATGTCCTACCGAGTGGGCCCAGAGATACCTCTTCGTTTACACGGAGTGACAAATCCCAGTCTCGATTCGTGCCAACCCAACAGACACTTTCGGAGATACCTGTGGTGAACCTTTATAGCCACCCAGTTACGTTGTGACGTTTGGCACACCCAAAGCACTCCTACGGTATCCGGGAGTTGCACAATCTCATGGTCTAAGGAAATGATACTTGACATTAGAAAAGCTTTAGCATACGAACTACACGATCTTTGTGCTAGGCTTAGGATTGGGTCTTGTCCATCACATCATTCTCCTAATGATGTGATCCCGTTATCAACGACATCCAATGTCCATGGTCAGGAAACCGTAACCATCTATTGATCAACGAGCTAGTCAACTAGAGGCTTACTAGGGACATGGTGTTGTCTATGTATCCACACATGTATCTGAGTTTCCTATCAATACAATTCTAGCATGGATAATAAACGATTATCATGAACAAGGAAATATAATAATAACCAATTTATTATTGCCTCTAGGGCATATTTCCAACAGTCTCCCACTTGCACTAGAGTCAATAATCTAGTTCACATCGCCATGTGATTAACACTCACAGGTCACATCGCCATGTGACCAACATCCAAGAGTCTACTAGACTCAATGATCTAGTTCACATCACTATGTGATAAACACTCAAAGAGTTCTGGGTTTGATCATGTTATGCTTGTGAGAGAGGTTGTAGTCAACGGGTCTTGCCATATTCAGATCCCTATGTATTTCGCAAAACTTTATATCGTAGATGCTGCTACCACGTTCCACTTGGAGCTATTCCAAATTGTTGCTCCATTATACGTATCCGGTATCTCTACTCAGAGCTATCCGGATAGGTGTTAAGCTTGCATCGACGTAACTCTTTACGTCGAACTCTTTATCACCTCCATAACCGAGAAACATTTCCTTATTCCTCTAAGGATAATTTTGACCGCTATCTGGTGATCTACTCCTAGATCACCTTTGTACCCTCTTGCCAGACATGTGGCAAGGCACACATCAGGTGTGGTACTCAGCATGGCATACCGTATAGAGCCTATGACAAGAGCATAGGGGACGACCTTCGTCCTTCCTCTTTCTTCTGCCGTGGTCAAGCTTTGAGTCTTACTCAACTTCACACCTTACAACTCAGGTAAGAACCCCTTCTTTGACTGATCTATTTTGAACTCCTTCAAAAACATGTCAAGGTGTGCGTTCTTTGAAAGTATCATCAGGCGTCTTGATCTATCTCTATAGATCCTAATGCCCAATATGTAAGCAGCTTTATCCAGGTCTTCCTTTGAAAATCACTCTTCAAACAACCGTTTATGCTTTCCAGAAATTCTACATCATTTCGAATCAACAATATGTCATCCACATATACTTATCAGAAATGTTGTAGTGCTCCCACTCACTTTCTTGTAAATACAAGTTTCTAGCAAACATTGTATAAACCTAAAAGCTTTGATCACTCCATCAAAGCATATATTCCGATTCCGAGATGCTTGCTCTAGTCCATAGAAGGATTGCTGGAGCCAGCATACCTTTTAGCATCCTTAGGATCGACAAAACCTTTTATTGTATCACATACAACTTTTCTTACGAAAACTGGTAAGAAAACTTGTTTTGACATCCATCTGTAAGATTTCATAATCGAAAAATACAGCTAATGCTATCATGATTCCGACGGACTTAAGCATCGCTACGGGTGAGAAATTCTCATCGTAGTCAACTCCTTGAACTTGTGAAAAGACTCTTTCCCACAAGTCGAGCTTCATAGACGGTAACATTACCGCCCACGTCCGTCTTCTTCTTAAAGATCCATTTATCTCAATGGCTTGCCGATCATCGGGCAAGTCCACCAAAGTCCATACTTTGTTCTGATATATGGATCCTATCTCGGATTTCATGGCTTCTAACCATTTGTCGGAATACGGGCCCACCATCGCTTCTCCATAGCTCGTAGGTTCATTGTTGTCTAACAACATGATATCTAAGACAGGATTACCGTACCACTTAGGAGTAGTACATATCCTTGTCGACCTACGAGGTTCGATAGCAACTTGATCCGAAGCTTCATGATCACTATCATTAACTTCCTATTCAACAGACGTAGGTGCCACAGAAAACATCTTTCTGTGTTGCATCACTCTCTGGTTGAAGTAAAGGTTCGACAACCTCATCAAGTTCTATCTTCCTCCCACTCAATTCTTTCAATAGAAACTCCTTCTCGAGAAAGGACCAGTTCTTAGTGACAAACAATTCGCCCTCGGATCTGAGATAGAAGGTATACCCAACTGTCACCTTTGGGTATCCTATGAAGATGTGTTTGTCCGCTTTGGGTTCGAGCTTCTCCGGCTGCAGCCTTAAGCATCGCAGCCCCAAACATTAAGAAACGACAACTTTGGTTTCTTGCCAAACCAATGTTCATACGACATTGTCTCAACCGACTTAGATGGTGTCCTATCTAAAGTGAATGCAGTTGTCTCTAAGGCATAACCTCAAAATGAAAACGGTAGATCGGTAAGAGACATCATAGATCGCACCATATCTCATAAGGTTCGATTACGACGTCCCGATACACCATTACCCTGTGGTGTTCCAGGTGGCTTCAACTGTGAAACAATTCCACAATGTCTTAAGTGATTGCCAAACTCATAACTCAGAAAATCCCCTTTTGATCAGATCATAGGAACATGATCTTCTTTGTTATGATGATTCTTAACTTCACTCTGAAATCGC